>NW_013666135.1:253299-286066 GCF_000517525.1 Limulus polyphemus
GCATGATGTCGATTTAAAAACTAATCTGAAATCCACTTGAGGGTAGTAACGACCAAGTATACGTTTAAGTTGATTTTTTAAATTTAAGCTTTGTTTGCCAGTATAGGGAAGACACGAGTATATGGTAAGTTTGGGTACAGTTGGTATCTTAATTGGATTTGTGAGTTTCTTTGTTAGGAAGGTGTTGGTAATGTTTTCTAATAAGTGTTGTGGATAGCAGTTACGTTTCAGGATGTCATGTAAGAACGAAATTTCAGAGTGTAGATTAAGATATGTGGAGCACAGGTTGTAAGCACGTAACAAGGTTTCGTTTATACGTAAACAGGATAAAGCTATCAAAGTGTATAAGGAGACCAGTTTTATATATATACAGTTTTATGAACTATTTTGTTTTTTTCATGTCCACAATCACGTATTGATCTGGCATTAATGAGAAGGGAACATCATTCCAGATGTGTCTTCGCAAACCGAAATACAGACATTTTTCAATTACGGCAAAGTAAAGTGTTTGTAAAAAAAATAACTTTGAAACAAATTCAATGAAACTAACTACTGCATTGTGGTGAGGAAATTGTTACTAGAAATTACTATATATTGCATTTATAGATATATAATTATAGAGGACTGTGCATGCCATTTTTAAAAAAGAATTGATTGATTTACTGCACTGTTGGTAAACTTGTATTTTATTATGAGTTTTAGCTGTTTTCGTAATTTTCGAGCAAGCCTACGTGAGGGCTAGACTGAAAGAAAGGCAGCTAGTCAACGTCACTCACCGTCAGTTCTTGGGCTACTGTTTATTAATAAATAGTGAGATTGACCGTCACATTATAATGCTACAACGGCTGAAAAGGCGAGGATGTTCGGCTTTCGATACCGCGACCCGCAGGCTGCAAATCGAGTGCCCTAACCATTAGGCTAAGCTAGGCCCAATTATTATGAGTATTAACAACAACTGAAGCTAAACAAGCTATTTTACGTTCTTCTGATTACAGTGCTAAAAATGTTTAAGTATATACATAGTTTATATCACTGTTTTAATCATAAAACTCCGAAGTTACAAACATGATTGTTCTTCTATACTAACAGAGAGACTGGAGTGAGTGTTTGATTGGAAGCCCATCAACACAATAATATCTCATAAATTGTAATCCTAACAATATTAGAAAACATTTTCATTAAAGTACGAAATTAAAAGTAATAGTAATGACCAGATGTGGCCCAGTTGTTAGCGTGCCTGAAAATGTATACGAGGGTTCATGATTCACATCATATTGCGCGAAATCGCATTCCGCATTTTGGAGCTATTGGTGAGTTATAGGATTAACAGTTGAATCGCACAATTCCATTCGAGTAGCCTAAGAGTTGCGATGGGTGAGATTGACTAGCTGCCTTCCTTCGATTCAGTTTGTTCAAAACTAGGGACAGCTAACATAAATAGCAAGAACATCCAAAACAAACAAAATTGGTAGTTATAATTTTTTTTCTGATTATTAATCTTGCGATATAATATTTCCTAACGGGGTGATTGTGACACAGAGATCAACGCTCGTGCACAATTTAAAAACTTTTGATGGTCGGTGAAAAAAAAAGGAGTAACAACATAATAGGCTTATGATTACGTATACATGTTACAGATTTATCTTCCAATTTCACCAAAAACCCCATTGATACTAGGCTTCTGTTTACTACAAGTATTCGCTGATTTAAATATTCCGATTGCTGTCCGCTTCTTAATACGAGCGGTATGAACTGTAATGTGTTACCTTTCAAATAACTGTTTCTTTCTTTTTTCATAATTACTAGAGTAAAACAGCAATAATATTCAACAATTACCTTTATTTTACTACAATCCGGGGTTCGATTCCCCACGGTTGACAATGTTCAGATAGTCCACTGAGTAACTTTTCGCTAAAAACAACAAAATGTCTTTGGAGCTTGTTTGTTTTGAATTTCGCGCAAAGCTACACGAGGGCTATCTGCGCTAGCCGTCCCTAATTTTACAGTGTAAGACTAGAGAGAAGGCAGCTAGTCAGCACCACCCACCGCCAACTCTTGGGCTACTCTTTTACCAACGAATAGTGGGATTCACCGTCACATTATAACGCCCCCACGGCTGAAAGGGCGAGCATGTTTGATGGGGCGGGAATTCGAACCCGCGACCCTCCAATTGCGAGTCTAGCGCCCTAACCACCTGGCTATGCCGGGCCGCTTTCTTTGGAGCTAGCGCCATGTAATAGTGAATAATTAAATAGTATTGAGCCAGAAGTATCTAGTAGGTGTTAAGCCAATGATGACGACACGTTTCTTTCTTCTTCTTCTCGTTCTTAGTTTCAAGAAAATTCACAGCAACACCAGTTGCTGCCAGTTTGCCTAATATCTATTTACAATGTAAATATTATACCAGTTGATGATTAATCATTGCGTATAAACTTGGTGGTATTTACATTTACTTTTGAACCAGATGTGTTTCACCGTTTTCATGTCACAAGTTTTATATGCATATAAATAAATTAAATGGTTATTTAACCGTTGAATACACACCCGAAGAAATAAAGAGAGCACACAAAAGTACATTAATGAAAACTGTCTTCTTCAACCACTGCAATGAACATTTATTACGGTTATTCGTGGCATGTTAAATCATTCACACAAGAACAGAAGTTTTTAGAAACTATGACATGATAATTTCAAATTTAAAAAGTTTGAAAATTTTATTATTCTATAACACAAACGTAACATGATTAGAGTTTCTGACGTCATCACACATCTATCAACATAAATTATTAGTAATAATCAATGGTTGAGGTGTAAATTTGTAGCTGGGGAGAGAGTGCCTAACCTAGCGTTTTTCTTCTTAGAAAATTTTAAAGAATAAGCCATCCAGTCCAACATTTTATTAAGTATATCCTGTTTATTAGAGCAAAAGACTTCGGCATCGGGTTTGACGATCGCCAGAGTCGTATGCCCTTGAACAGTTTTACGTAACAAGGTAAAAGATTCGCCACGCCTATAGATTTAAGTTACTCATGAATATTCGGTTAGCTACAATTTAAATCTTGTCCGGTGATGACCATTTTTCGCGTATAATCGTGTAGTTCTTCCTCAAACTTCCAATTATCCTCTTTACTGCTTCAGCACCCCATTAGTCCCTCTTTTTTTTTTATAGGTGGGGTGGCTCTGTTTTTAGCGATCTTCTAAACTGAGGGGAGGGGGAAGTGCTCCCCCTAGAGCCCACGGTTACTTTAACCATGATAAATTCATTCTTACAGTCACTGATACGAAATATATTTAAGAAAACCAATATATTGCTTGTTTCTGCTCGCTTACACCTTTTTCCTGTTAAGGTATTTCGTCATAGGTACTAAGTTTGCTATAAAAAAACTGTAGCAGATAAACATCACGTCAGTCCAGATTCTTCAGCTTTAAGACCTTGAAACAAAACCTGCTTAAGCAACATCTTTTCATGGATTATATCAAGTCTTAACCAATAAAGTTGTCATTATATCCAAGGCCAAACTGAGGACTTGCGGGGACTCGGGGAAAGTTTTTTAGGGAGGCCCCCAGAACTGAACTTCATAAAGAAGTCAAATACAATTCAATGCTATATATAACTACAGTTTCAGCAATACATAAATGCAAACAATGGTAGATAATATACAAAATACTAATTTAAAGAAATTATACTGTTGTTGTTTGTTATTAAGCACAAAGCTACACAAAGGGCTATCTGTGCTCTACCCACCACCGGTATGGGGGGGGGGGGGTAATTTTTTTTTTTTTTACTAAATATAAAGTAATGACAATGAATTGTTCTGTTAAATGTCTGAGCAAATATTTATGAAGAAACAAGCTTCATTAACATATACGTTAATGAAAAATTACAAAACAGATGGTTTATACGAAACTGTCAAAATCGCTGTTATCATAGTGACACAATCGCAAACATATGTCTTTCAGTGAGACATCCAGTTTGATTATTTTTTAGTCGGGATTCCTGCGATCCGTTGGGCCGGGGCAGTTGTACCCATTTGTACCTCCCCCCAGTCCGACCCTGATTAGATTTTTATCTACAAATCTGGCTCTCATTCTGCTTATTTGGGTAATATCACGTGGCAGTCTACATATATTTTATAAAACGATACATTATGTAGCATTAGTATTGTGTTTATTTAGGGTGATGTATTGGACCAAAGTGTATCCCATACATTATATTTTGTATATCCGTGAAGCCTACGTTGAAATCAACTGGTATCCAGTTGCATATCCGTGAAGCCTACGTTGAAAT
Organism: Limulus polyphemus; assembly: GCF_000517525.1. Taxonomy (NCBI): domain Eukaryota; kingdom Metazoa; phylum Arthropoda; class Merostomata; order Xiphosura; family Limulidae; genus Limulus; species Limulus polyphemus. The sequence continues at coordinate 257,588 of NW_013666135.1, forward strand.
CAACTGGTATCTAGTTGTATATCCATGAAGCCTACGTTGAAATCAACTGGTATCCAGTTGCATATCCGTGAAGCCTACGTTGAAATCAACTGGTATCCAGTTGCATATCCGTGAAGCCTACGTTGAAATCAACTGGTATCCAGTTGCATATCCGTGAAGCCTACGTTGAAATCAACTGGTATCCAGTTGCATATCCGTGAAGCCTACGTTGAAATCAACTGGTATCTAGTTGTATATCCATGAAATCAACTGGTATCTAGTTGCATATCCGTGAAGCCTACGTCACTAAATGAAATTCATATTCAAAATTTTTATGTATTATCATTTTAACCTAATACTTTCTCAAAAGCCCCCAGTGGCACAGCGGTATGTCTGTGGACTTACATTGCTAGAAACCGGGTTTCGATACCCGTCGTGGGCAGAGCACAGATAACCCATTGTGTAGCTTTGAGCTTAACTACAAACAAACAATTCTTTCTCAAAATTCCAATTTTCAGCGAAAAATTAAACCAGTCTGAACCCTCTATTAATGCTTTTAAAAAGTCCCGTGAAAAGTACTAGAAACCTGATCAAAATTTGATTTGTTTGTTTATTTTCCTACATCTCGCGCAAAGCTGCACGAGGGTTACTTCGCTAGCCTACCTGATTATGAAGTGATGGGCTAAAGGGTAGGCAGCAGGTCAACACCGCCTACCACCAACTCCTGGGCAACTGTTTACCAACAAATGGTGGAATTGGCCATCACATTACAACGCCCCCACGGCTGAAAGGAACAGCGTGTTCAGTGACGGGTTTCGATTCCGCAACAGGCAGATTGCGAGTCAAGCGCCCCAACTTCCAAGCCGTGTCGTGTCTTAGTAAAATTTAAAATGACACAAAGTAAATTCTTCTATGTCCTTTTTTTTTAAACGTGAAAATTGCTGTGGTTTTCTTTTGTTACTACATTTCACAGGAAATAACACATAAAAAGAAATCATAATATACGTTTTCTTGGCCAGGTGGTTAAGGCACTCGACTCGCAATCTGAGGGTCGCGGGTTCGAATCCCTGTCACACCAAACATGCTCGCCCTTTCAGCCGTGGGGGCGTTATAATGTAACGGTCAATCCCACTATTCGTTGTTAAAGAGTAGCCCAAGAGTTGGCGGTGGGTGGTGATGACTAGCTTCCTTCCCTCTAGTCTTACACTGCTAAATTAGGGACGGCTAGCGCATATAGCCCTCGTGTAGCTTTGCGCGAAATTCAAAACAAACAAACAATACAATCAAAGTGTTGATATATTGCAGGCATTACTTGACAATGGAAATAATGGGAACATTTTGTACTACCTGGATAATAATTTAAGTACCAGTTGAAATTATATCTTTGAAAAGCGGCACCTACATTATAACCCCATTAGTATTATCTGCCTGAGCAGGGCGTGTTCAAGTGTTTAGCGTACCGAACTGTGACTCTAAAGGTCAAATAGTTCGCGTTTTGTTGTCGTAAAATCGCGCGCCGCACTTTGGTGCTATAAGTGTTTTAATAGTGACGGTCAAGCCTGACTATTCGATTAGAGTAACCCAAGAATTGGCGGTGGGTGCTGCTGACTAAATGCCTTCCCTATAGGCGAAATTATGGATGGTTAGCGAAGACAGTCCTTGTGTAGCTTTTCATGAATGCACGAAACATACAAATTTATGGTGCCAATAATACTAGTATTCATGTTTTTTGTAGCTAAGCTGAAGTATTCATGATTTAACACTGGTTTTTATAATGTCTGTCGACCCGGTTGTTTCATTTTATATGAAGTCACTTTTTTCGTTGCCATTATTTATTGTTTCAAAATTTCCTGCAAAGATACACTATTTTCTGCGTATAACTATCCCTAATTTTTTAGCTGATAGACTAGCGAGAATACGTCTAGTCAACAGTATCTCCCTCCGCCAACATTTGTCGTATCAACTAATGGGATTTCACCGTTATTCTTAGAAAAGTATCAAAGTGCAGCAGTGGGTCGCGAACTTTGAATTCTCAGGTTCACTCTGGACACGGTGTCGATTAGTTCACGCTTGGTAGCACCAAGTGGCTTATCGGTAAATCAGAAGACTTTTGACGCTAAAAACTGGATTTCGATACCCGTAGTGGGCACGGCACAGATGGTCCCTTGTGTGGCTTTGCGCTTAACTACAAAGAAACAAAACCATGCTTGGTCCACTTGCTGTTCCTATCCAATAACTGGACGGCAACTCTTCCAATCATTTCGCACAGTAAACACGCCAGAAAGGCTATTATTGTTCACTTTTTACTCCAGTACGTTTACCACAGAACATTAGAAGTAGTTACCATTATTGAAGTAGGAAAAACGCCCAACTGATATAGGCAAAGTTCTTTATACATTCTAGTTTCCAAAATAATTGTTTAACGTGCTCATGTACATCACAGAGTCCTCTATAATCTAACAAATGAAAGGATGAAAAGTCTAAAACTATTTATACAGAGGATAGTGTCGTCAGACATAAGCTCCTCATTTCAATCTTTTGGACCAAATTGAAGTTAAAGCAACAGTTTCAGAACTTTAAAGCATGAGATATGAAGAAACTTCTTACCCGCATTTTACAATATCTGAAAGAAGAGCAAACTGCATTGATGTTCCTTACTCAGAACCTCACACTAGAGAGATTTCCTGTACTAAAACCCGGAACACTAAGAAACATATCATTGTCACACAATGAAAAATCCTAATTCATTGCACATTGTAGATGAATAAGTTTACAAAACGTTTTAACATCACACTAAATAAACATCACTGAAATAATTAAGTAAATTCCCAAAAGCCCCAACAGTCTATAAAATTATCGTAACAAGTTATAATCCCCCAAATGGATATTTCGAGTTCGGGTTAAATACCTTATCGCTTCATCCTATTGTCACAGCATTCTTATTCAGAAAGAAATTATCAGAACTTATGAGTGTAAGTAAATAAGAACGCACGGCACTATATCTGCTATAGCCAGTGCCGACGAGACCTTACTCCAATATCAGGGCTCATTATGCTGACAAGAATACAACAGACACAATAATGGTTGAGATACTATTTATTACATGAAATTGCATGAACAACAACTGTAATTGTGTGAACTAGAGTTATGTTCGTGAAGTGTAATTATCATTTGCAAACCAGAATTAAGGTGAGGATTACTAACACAATATTAATTATTTATTTAAATACCAATTATTATTTATTATTATTATTATCAATTTTTATTTGCGTCAACTTTAATCATCTTTCAGAAGAAGCGGCGATCCAACAAGCTAGTTTTTTGTTTGTTTGTTTGTTCCCGGAGCAGATTAAGCAACCACAGCATCAATACGACAAGACTACGCTAGTAATTATAAGAACTTATGAGTGAAAGCAATTACCAATGTATAACAATATGTGAGCCACACTATATCTCCTATATCCAGTGCCGATGAGGCCTTTCGCCTAATACCAGGACTCATTAGGTCGGCTGTGGTACATATTACTGGTTGAGACGACATAAAAGTATGTGTAAAATTTTTATTGGTACAATACCTCTACATTAATAAGGACACACACGCAGCTTAAATAAATACATTGACAATTGAAAAAGGAAAAGTTTCTATTATATAGAAATTAAAAATACAACAAATTGTCACGTAGTTTTTTTTACACACTATTGAGTTTTATAGAAGCTTAATAATATGTGTGTGTGTGAGAGAGAGAGAAGGTAGTTAACTCGTACAGAAATATTTACTTGCACGATCAGAACCTGTTTCGACAGTTAAATAAATTGTTCAAGGTAAACACGTATGTTCTGTGTTTTTGAGAATCTAGCTCGTTATGTCTATGGTCTTTATTGCTGTAAACGTGTTTATTTATATATTATCATGAATTATGTTGTCATTGGGTTTGAATTGTGTGGCAGTAATGCCTATCTTGCCTGTTCCAGATTTTAATACGCCATGCTGGTTCCGAATTTTATCCCCACCCCCTATACATTAGATCCACACTTTAAAACTTAAGTCATAGTCACAGATGGGGAACAAATCCAGTTCTGTTTAAGAAATATTGGATGCATTAAGAATTCGAGTTGTTGAAAATGTGTTCCGATCTTGATCGCCACAGTTTTTTTAATGTCTCAAAATGCAGATAAAATCCTTGCCCTGAAAGCCTTGGCCTCTTTTTGCGTATAACTTCTGGTTTCTGAGTAAAATATGTTCTCTCGATTAGTTGCAGAAGTCGTACAATCTCTCAAAATGAGAAGAATTTATCACATGTACTTGCATATGATAAAGGAGGAGCTCACAGAAATGTACTCTGCCAGAATCATAGCTTGTTTGTTGCTTGAATCTTAACTAGAGCAAGCTTCGTAACAGAGTAACGTCTCATTGACTTGATGGTTGAGTCAAAATGAGTGAAGTCGATCAAGTTAGATGTTATTCATGATCGTTTCTGTTTGCTTTGCTGTTGATCGTTGATAAAGATAGTTGTGTAATGTTTTCACTGCACATATTGTGTGCTCATGTATATGTTTTATTTACCATTGCTTTGCACATTGTGTGCTCATGTTGTATGTTTTATGAACCATGACTACACATATTGTGTGTTCATGTTGTATGTTGTATGTACTTGATTCTACACATATTGATTGGGTGTTCCTGTTGCATGTTTTATGAACCATTACTACACATATTGAGTACTCATGTATGTTTTATGAACCATTACTACACATATTGTGTACTCATGTATGTTTTATGAACCATTACTACACATATTGTGTACTCATGTATGTTTCATGAACTACTACTACACATATTGTGTGCTCATGTATGTTTTATGAACTACTACTACACATATTGTGTGCTCATGTATGTTTTATGAACTACTACTACACATATTGTGTACTCATGTATGTTTTATGAACTACTACTACACATATTGTGTACTCATGTATGTTTTATGAACTACTACTACTACACATATTGTGTACTCATGTATGTTTTATGAACTACTACTACACATATTGTGTACTCATGTATGTTTTATGAACTACTACTACTACACATATTGTGTACTCATGTATGTTTTATGAACTACTACTACTACACATATTGTGTGTTCATGTTATATGTTTTATGTACTATTGCAACATATATTGTGTAATATCACTGAACATATTGTTTTGTGTACTGTACATACATATATAAAGTGCTATTTCATATTATACTATGATGGCTGCTCTTATTGTACAACCTGTCACTTACTTGAGATAAAAACAAAACGAATTTTACATGCGCATAGCTATATAGTACTCACAGGTGCACTTATTTCCCTTAGTGTAATTGGATAAGTTTCACAGAATAACAGGACATTTGATAAGGAAATGGGTCACGGAACAAATGTGAATTCTCTAACTTTAGCCAAATTGTAAAATGAAGAAATTAAACACGGAATCTTTACTGAAGAAAGCTCTCATAAAAGATCTGGTGTCAAATCTGTGTCCAAAACTGAGGAAACCCAGCATTATATACATGAAATAATAATGCTGTTCTTCTCAGGTCGTATGTGCTACTTTAGTGACTGTTGGTTACTCCCGTTGAGAAAGAATGGAAGTTTTATTGTCAATATATTACCTGGCTTGCCAAAGTAAAGTACCATTGTCCACTTGTAAATAATATGTTCAACTTTATAGAAATATTTCCCACGAGAAAGTGTATGTCATGTCCAAGGTATTGACCCAGAGCAATAACGAGTGAAAGGAACTAAGCTACTTCCTTGAAGAATATTCTACGTAAAATCCACATACACCATATGGTCGAACATTTTGAAAAATCTATATTTAATAATGGGGGTGGAAAACAAAGTATATCTACATACTACACCTTTCCTCTTCCTTTGCTTTTCAGGCTATCACTAACTTATTCAATTAAATAAGTCTTTCCTTACCTTTATAAAACATAATCTTTAAGCAAAATGACAAGTTACATTATTAAAAACAAATTCACAAAACATAAAATAAAACAAATGCTTTAACAACTAAATCAAAATAGCAAATAAAACAAACCCCTTCGGAAATCGTATAAAAATGTAAAATGAAATGGGTCCTTTATACAGAACCAAAACCACAAAATAAAATATACATTTTAAAAAGCATAAAACAATTAACAAACTCAAAGTTATAAATGCCAATTAAACCTTTCAATAAAACAAGCAACACATATTAAAATGAACCCTTTATAAAAAGAAAAAAACGTTAAGTCAAAATACAAAATAAACTTTTTGTCATTAGATTAAAGAATGAAACATCTAATGTCAAAAGGTACAAAATGATCATATTACAATATATATAAATATGGTCTTTTGACATATCTAAAGATAGACAGATGTATATACATAAAAAATAGAGCACTAAAATACAAGAAATGATGCAAAAGGTAATGTGTTTTACTTATTGATGATAATCAAATAAACGTACATACAAAGAAAGAACCCTTAAACGTTAATACCAAAAATAGAAGAACATTACTTAAAAATTACAATAATAAGTTACAACACCAGACATTAATAATCATCAAATGTCGACCATTCATAAATATATATACATGTCTACAGAAAGTAGGATAAAATATTTACATAGCTGAGAAAACGCTAGAGCTCCTTACTTTCACTGAAGCCCCAACAGTAGGTCCTCCAATGCAGCAGTAAACTCACCACTCGCAACTGTCAACTTGTGTATGATTCCTCTGGCTCTCGTGAGAGTCTTCTGAGTCTGAACCAGCTCAGTATGGAAGTGACACACCTCTTCCTCCTTCAGCTGTGAAAAAGGTTCCTCATGCTTCAAAAATGGTATTCTTTCCAGTTATAAAATGCTCAGATCTATGTTAACTTCGCTTCTTACTCCTGGCAATACTTAATCTGTGTTGGGTGTAGTGGGCACCTCTAAATTTTCAAGTAGAGCAGAAGCAGTCGACATTGAGCCTCACATTGATGTTTGAAGTTACCTGAATTTCACCTGCAAATTATTGGGACGGTATCACATAACTCCTAGTCTGGTTAATATAAGTGGACCTTCCCAACACTTGGAAGGTATCCTCAAAGACTTCAGCTCCTGAAAGATTTTCTTAACCCTGAGAAATATGATGATCTCATTGGAGGAGTAAACACATGGAGTGTGGGTGATGTTTATTATTTAAGCGACCTCCAAATGGATACTTGATAATTCTGCCTCAGCTCCCTGTCATCTTTACTGGTTCTGGCTTGACTACGGCTGGAGTAGGAGGATCAGGTGTTGTCCTTGTCAACTGGATGGAAGGTAAGAGTGAGCTACAATGGCTTGTCAGATGCTAAAGGTGGGATGGTCCTTATTGTCATTGGCTGGTTGGAGCACCTCAGGAGACTCTGGCCAGCCCATCAGTGGCTACTGTCAGTTCACTCACATCATATGTGTTTGTAAGCAACACATCTTCATCCATGGCTAAAGTGAAAGTCAAGATAAACTCTGGTGTCTTTAGAACTTCAGGATAGCTCTGAAAGTCTCCAAGGTCACGAACAATGAAGTTATTGTTGAAAAGTTCTCTTTCTATGTCAACTTAAAAATAGCAGGTCCAAAAAACAAGAAAGTAATAAAAGTGTACACAACGAACTTGTTGAGAACAAATAACCAGAAGGATTAAAGACTTGACCTTAAGTATAAAAGATCAGGGATGAAATATAATATAATTTAAATTCTGATAAGTCAGAAGTTGAATAAAATTGTGAGCGTAAAGTTGTAACTGCCCACGTACAACAAAACTCTGGCTAAAGTTTGCTTTTAGATACGTAATGTAAACATTATTGCTGTCATTTCTATAGGTTTATGTGTACTCACATATTGGTTGTGGACAATTTATCCCTTGCACCTCTGGACTTCCCAATCTACCAGGCTTCATTGAAACTTGCACTTGACCAACATCAAATTGCATTATTCACTGCTGTCATTTTCATGACAACAGCTTACATATCTATCCTGGAACACAGCCACACTCCCTTCACTACTGACCAGTTGTCATATGAACAGAGCCCAGGTCTAGTAGGAAAAATGGGGGTGAGGCTACAGACAGTAGTTCATATACAAACTGAATAGCCACCACACAAGTATCAGCCTCTAGTTTATGACCATGGTAATCCATTATCATCTACATTACACTCCTATAAGACTCCTTTCAAATAATAGTTTAGTACAAGCCATAGGTGACTATGTCTGTACTCTCATTCTCATGCATTCCAACTGTACCTTGTACTAAAACACTGTCAAAAGATATCCAATAAAATTGCATGCTAACAAAATACTTCATCCCGCGTGATTGAAAAATAATCAGTCATAATCAAATAAAAAAAAATTATGCGCACCAAGATTACATTTTGTATCACACACAAGTACTGTTTGTGGATTTCACTTTCTACAGATAATTTCCGCCACTTGTGAATATCTTGATTCAACTCAACTGAAATATCACCAATACTGTTATTGAAAATACCAGGAAAAACAGTGTTTTCCCACAAACGTAACATGAGCACATTCTTTACTCTTATCTCTTCAAACCGTTAATAACCAAGTAAAGCAAAGTGTGAGATAAAATGAAGTTGGAGTGACGTCATGCAAGCCACCATAGCACTCCAGAAGTGTTTTGAATAGCTTTAAATGTATTGTTATAGATTATATCATTTCCAATGCAATATGACCAGACACAAAAATGTTAGACATAAAGAGGTTACAGGTGTTTGTTTTGTTTTTAAAAAATGGTCAAAAGAAATTACACTGAGTACTGATAAAGTAAAATAAAGGTGAGATATAAAGACTGACCAAAAAAGACAATGTTAAGCAGATATGATTTAAAATGTAGAATATTAGTGTTGAAGAGATAAATATAAAAAATGATTATAAATAAATAATAAGTATTTAGAAAGATAAGGGGTAAAAAACTATTTGTATGGCAGAAAACTAACCAATGATCAGAGATCACTGATTCCAGAATCTAGATTTATTCCCTATAACGTTAGACAGTATTTAGATTAGCAATCCAATAAGCTTCTTTTATCTCTGTGTCAGCTTTATTTTTTGAAATCGGTTTCAGTACTGAGGAGAGTCATATCATTAAAAAGGTATGTTAAAGTGACGGGCAACAGGTACGGCTTTTTCAGGGTTAATAAAAGATTTATGGTTACTCTAAGAGTCGTTTGGGTCTATCCTACAAACTGGTCATTGCATTTTTTACACTGCATGAGATAAATGGTGTTATGTTTTGTGCAAGTAATTCCTTTAAAAATTTTAAAGTGTTTTTAGACATGTTTGTTGGAAAAAAAATCGGTAGTTTTTACGAACTTGCAGGTCAGACAACGACCTCTTTCTTTGGTGGGGTGTAATTCACTTTTGCGTGAACAAGGATATCTTTAAAACTTCTACTCTTCTGGAAGGAGCCAATGGAAACTTCAGGAAATATTTGTCTAAGGTGAGTACTCATTAATATTTTACTTGACAATTGTTTTCTCAGCATACTTGATACATTTGTGTTATACAATGTTCACGAATAACTTTATATAATATCCGCACACGTTGCAACAGCACGTAGGTATAATTTATTCTTACACATAGTTCCATATACATATATCTTAATATCACATATCATCACATATAGAAGTAGCTTTAAACATACTGCCCCCGGCTCACTTACCATTACCAACGAGTCAACATAAGCTACCTCCACTAGCTATGTCTCAATAGTTATGGTATTGTAACGTACTACTATTCATGAGCTACTAAATTGAACAAAGCAAGTTGTCGCTTTAGTTGTCAGAACAGAAAAACAGACACAGACAAATGCAGTGAAACAAGAACAATTCCACTGAGGTTCAAAACAATCTGATTCACATTCTGTATTGAGAAAGAACCCAACTACCTCATTGCACATGGAGGATTTATATACACACTCAAATGTGTTAGAAATGTCTAGCAGGTATTGTATGGTATGCTTTGCAGAAATCCCACTAGTAGCTGTCTAGAAAGGGTAAAAATATTTCTGAAAAATATCGAATGGAATTCCATAGAATATCACTTGATATCTGAGAAAGTAACAGTTATAGTGTTCTTTAAGTGAGTTTTTGAACTCCAAGTGATCATCTTCAGTCATACAAGCTGTCTTAACTGTGTAATACTCAAGCAGCTATATTTCAATAAGCTACAAATATTCTTGAGTGAAAATCTGCTTGGTAGCTTGGAACGTATGTTTTTTTGGTCCATTTAGTGCTTTGATCAACAACTATATTAACTTTATAATAATCAATGCAGTGCATACATTTCATTGTGAAACACCTCTAGCTAGTATGGAATGAAAGGAACACTACTTCCTTTCAGTCATTGATCTTAAATTCATGACTCTCCTACCTGCCAATTTGGCAGTTAATCTCAGCTATAACGATGAGGATGTCAGTGAAAGCGTTTCAGCTAACCACAAGAGCTATCTTGTGCCTCATCTCTAGACACTTTCTCATCCGATTCATCTTGTGCAGCTAGATAAGTACTCTCAACAACTTCCCCTCATCAGCTGAGTCAAAATGATACAAATAGTACTCAACCTCTGATTTCTTGTCCAGCCAGTGCATGGAAGATTCTTAGCTTGTTGAATAAAGCTGCCTGCTTTCTGGATAAGAAACAGCGCATTTCACGCAATGTCTCTATCATCACCTCACATGACAACAGATCTCATCTGAAGTAAACCACAGAACACCACTTGTGTACATGGAGGTACTATAATTCCCTTCACAACATATACTCATGGAACAAATTGCTCCTGAGCCTGGTCTGGCTGGCATCAAATAACTTTCCCACAAAAATGCAGTTCACCTTTTACACAGGCAAAACTGACCAAATATTTCTATAGTGCATCCATCTTTAAGATGCCAATGCCAGAACTAATGCCACTCTCCATTCTGTAACTGACATTACCCAGGTGTAGTTGGAGACGTATCTCTCAATTCGCATCTTGTCTATCAGCATTTACCAGAACACAGTCAGTGTGTTAAGTGGCCAGAGTAGTGGCTTGACTGTTTGAAATATTCAAAAAATGATCCAGACCTTTTTTAATTACACCATTAAAAATTGAGGGAGAGATATATTTAGCCTCACTCACAGAGGCATAAGTCTCTCACCCATGGACTCTCAGCCAAAACTAGGCTGAGATGCTCTATACGTCGGTGATACAACGGAGTAGGCACGCCTGCACTCACCTTCTGGCAAAACAGCTCAGGCTAGCAATGTCATCTACCAACAGAACCTCCAGTCTCTTTCAGTTTGTAGATAATAACTTGACTTATCGCCAAAGGGAATTACATTTTGGGAAACGATAAAGATAATGCATCTAAAGGCTTTATTTGTTTCTTTCAGAACTTCGTGCAAAGCTACATAATGGTTATCTGCTCTAACTGTCCCTAATTTTGAATTGATAGACTAAAGAAAAGGCAGCTATTCAATAGCATCTATCTCTACTCTTGGACTACTTTTGCCTGATCGAATAGTGGGATTGCACAATCACTATTGTAGTGTAATCACTGCCCCAAAGTGTGGTGCAACTTTTTTGTGGCAAAACTCAGATTCACAGTTTGGCAATTTAACCATTAAATCATGCCTGGTCCAAAATGAGGTAAAGACACAGGATTATAATTTTATTCTGATATGAGTTGTCGGGTATTCTAAGGATAGAAAATGTTTCTACCTCTGATATTTTTATATATTTTGCTGTTATAATTAAATAATTAGTTCTGAAGTTTTAACCGTGAGTTTATCCTTATAGCTTGTTTCTGTAAAGAAAAGAGAAAAAGGCTAACAATAAATTCAGAACCCACAGTACTGCAATTTTCTAAGAAAGAGTATTTTGTTTTTCTGTGGAAAGAAATAAAATCATAACTTGTAAATGAGTACGAGCCACGAATACAATGATAAAAAAGCAACTAAACTTTAAGAGGAAATGACGCCTTCATTGATCAAGCAGGTATCCGAGAATAAAACAGAAATAAGACTTATATAAACACGAAACTCGTACGTTATCAGATCGTATTTATATGTACCGGTTTACTATACTGAGCGAATCGCTATATGAGCGCGTGAATAAGTGGCCAGATCGCATATGGACAGAGGCAGCTAAAAACGACGGTTCATAGCAAATATACTGTTAGGGTTAGTATATGATATATATATATATATATATATGATGTTTCTGAACTTGGGTGTCATTAATAATTTTGCATATTCAGCGTCCAACTTCCAATACCGCACACAGCTGATTTCCATCCATTATAACCACATTAGCCTGATATCTGACGCCTTTGTTAATTTTTCTGGTGATTTATGTTGATGATATTTTCCCAACATTGCTGTTGTCAGAAATAAGATTTTTTGTTTGTTTTCTATATACAAACTTTATTCATAAAATTATTTCTTATCCTTTTTCAGACTGCTGGCGATTTCTCGAATAAACACACCTCAGCAGATAAAAAAAATAATAAAACAAAAGTTTATGTAGTGCTTTTTTATTGATAAGCACAAATCTACATTGTCTGTGCAGTGCCTATCGCAGTTATCGAACATGATAGGCGCTCATTCTTGTATCAATACCGTAGATCGTGAATATTCTTTTCTATCGCTGGTATACATGATAATAACAAACTTTTCATATGCTAAAATCCGTTTGTCATAGACTCCCAGTCTAATTCCAGTATATTGTTATAAGCTATATTTTATTTGTAATCTGGATGTTAGCTAGACGGCATACGACATTAAAATAGGCCTAGAAGGCCTGGAAAATTTATTGTGGCGTAAAGTTTTCTAGTATAGTGAAGTATTTGAATCTGTGTTAGCTATCGAGCTTATTGAATTACTTTGCACAAGTAAATTAATTTTATGTTAGTTCTAGTATTGTCAGATAGATTTGAACGTCATTTGGTACATAGGCCTACAACAAGTTACGACAGTGTACAAATGTTCAAGCTTGTAGAAACGTTAAAAGAAGAAACAAACTAATTTGTGACTAGTACTTGCTCTGGAGCTCAAAAAGCTCTAATACTAAAGTACTATTTTATTTGACAAAAAAAAACTGACAGTATTAAAGTATAATTTCTATAATTTTATCTATATACTTAATTATTTGCATTCCTACATAACCGATACCGTTTCTCGGGTGTCATAATTGCAGCAGGTTTCTTAGTAGGCTCAGCCAAACTTAAATTCTAAATATACTCACACTTTAGAGTTGTTGTTGTTGTTTTGGTGTCCCTTGTAACACCAGTGGTTAGTTGTTGTTGTGTCCCTTGTAACACCAGTGGTTTCTTTGAAATTCATTATCTCCTTTTCTATTTATTTTGTCATGGGTGTGAGTTTTGTTGAATTTAGAAAATCAAAATTAACAGGACTTTTTTTTGTTTGTTTGTTTTTGAATTTCGCGCAAAGCTACACGAGGGCTATCTGCGCTAGCCGTCTCTCTCTGCGGGTCCCGGGTTCGAATCCTCATTCCACCAAACTTTCTCGCCCTTTCAGCCGCGAGGACGTTGTAATGTGACAGTCAATCCCACTCGTTAGTAAAAGAGTAGCCCAAGAGTTGGCGGTGTTCACTAGCTGCCTTCCCTCTACTCTACCACTTCAAAATTATGGACTGCTAATGCAGTAACTGTTTTGTTTTTTTCATATTTCGCATAAACACGAAACTAAAACTGAACAATAGCGCTATATTGTTGCGAAACAAAACTTTTTCTGTTTTTAATATGTGAACAAAATGAGAGCTCTGAAACATTAAGAAAAGTGATGAAGCAAACAAAGAAAACAACAATACTGTTCTTGCTTTTACTGAACTAACTTAATTGCGAGTTCAGTGTTTAGGATTAGAAATATAGTGTAGAGCAACGAAACAGAAACTTTAACACGTCGGGGATTTCTGGATATCTTAATTTGCTCGAAGTACATGATTGAAATGTATATATCTTTTCTAAATCACTAAAACTCACCAATTTTTGCTAACCCAGCGACGAAGATCCACAGGCTGATGATGTAAGGAGTTGAGACTTTGGAAAAATCAACTGTGGCTACATGGTAACGATGAGATTTGTGATTCTTGTTTAAGTGTTCGCTGGGCTCGCCAAGAAGCGAAGGGACACCAGCAGAGCCGACTTTCGGAACATCGGAACGGCTCGTAGTCAAATGTTGTTCCGAATTTCCAGTGACTGTCTCATGGCGATCTAGGGAACCGGTCGCAGGGTGAAATTTTGATTCATCCGCACGCACGGTGAGCGTAGCAAGCAAGATGAAAATCAAACATACTGAAGTAAATATGGAAGGTTTCATTAAGTAAGTTCTATACATAATGGGGATCATTAAAACATTTCTAACATCGATTTTAAAAAATCAATACCACAGGCAACTTAATTTTCTTTCCTTTTTTTTTCTTTTTCGTAAAATATGTAGAGCTTTCCAATGACTATACTCTAACCAAATAAAGTTTAAAGTAGTAATGAATACCATATAATAGTTAATACTTCTTATCCAATTGTGATATTTATATGAAAAGCCAAGGCTTCCGAGTAGTATTTCTGATACAGCCAGCTACACTCAATTCCTGATTGGACAATTGCTCAGCTTCGTATCACTGACGTAAAAACACTGGTTAATCTACCTGAATGTCTTTTTAACAAAATAAAAGTTTTAATGTTACGAAGTAATAATGTAAGGAACATTTTTCCTGTATTCATATCTTTGACTGTGGTAATCGTTATATTTTAGCTGGCGAAGCTTTAGCAGAATTTGTTGATCTGAAGTGAATACAGTTTTATAAAATTCTCTTCGTCTTTATTGTTTTACTTTTAAAATGTTTTTTGTAGGTTACGAAAGTAATAAATTGACTTATGTTTTAAGACAAAATATAAATCAAAGTGTAAAATCTACGGTTCTTCGCTCTGCTTCTAACGTTTTTGCAAATTTTGATTAATGACTTAGATTTTGATGGAACAGTCCAAAATTTCCATTTCTAAACTGAAACTTTATACTTTTCCGATAATCGAATGACTTAAAATTTTGGGTTGAAATCGTTTAAATATTTTCAGGCTTCAGCACGCATATCTGTTACAGGCTAAATAACATTTTAGATTTTTCTTACATTTTATTCGTAAATTTATAAGTAACCAAAAATAACAAAACATATTAAAAACGAACATACCACATTAAGTAGTTGCATAATAAATAAGCTTTATTAAAAACAGGGCATAGCCCCAAAAAAGACTACCTATTTCGGTGGTATTCTACGTCATTATCATCATCATTTGACTCCTGATGAAGACACTGGCGTAGATCGCCACCGAAACAAATAGCATTTTTTATGACTGTGTCTTGTTTCTAATAAAACTTATTTATTGTGCAAATACTCAATGTTGTATGCTCGTTTTTAAACATTTTAGTATCTTACTTATGCATAACTAGAATTTGAAATTTATTTTCAAATTAAACTGAACATTACTTCAGATATACCATTAACACAACACGTTAATATTTTGAAAATTAGCAATCCAAAATGAATATGATCGATTTTTTATATTTTGACGCGTATATTTCCACAAAAAAACATCCTTAACACTTTCACTGCCAGGTAAATCCTGGTAACAAAATTCCAAACTTCAATGTACCCACGCATGTGGACCATTTAATCGTTTGTTTGTTTGTTTTTAATTTCGCGCAAAGCTACACGAGGGCTATCTGCGCTAGCCGTCCCTAATTTAGCAGTGTAAGACTAGAGGGAGGGCAACTAGTCATCACCACCCACCGCCAACTCTTGGGCTGCTCTTTTACTAACGAATAGTGGGATTGACTGTTACATTATAACGCCCCCACGGCTGAAAGGGCGAGCATGTTTGGTGGGACGGGGGTTCGAACCCGCGACCCTCAGATTGCGAGTCGAGTGCCTTAACCACCTGGCCATGCCGGGCCCCCATTTAATCGTAATATAAACTATGGTAATATCATAACTGTAAAGCATACTTACAGTTTGTTCCCGTAATGATACTTTTTAACTTCTTGATTATAGGAAAAGAAATAATCCTTCAAAATCTTTGATGTTAATAAGAGTTAATATATTATTTATGTTCAGTATACGCAAACTTTTATCGTACTAGTTTTTAGAATCACTTCTAAAAGTTAACTATATAAACAAGGTCTGGTATCAAACTCTGATTCATGAAATTATCAGTTTGTTGTCACAAAAACTACCGTTATGGAATACAAAGCACCAATTGTTATATTTCCCAGAAAACTTGCGATTGTTAGTTGTATAGATTTTCAAACCATCTATATCTGATGATCACGTACTCTGACATTTTTGATGTGCTAGATCTGTATACTTTCAGAAATGCATAAGATTTAGTTTATTTTTGCTTTTAGAAATTCTTCTTTTTTTCTTTCTTTTTTTTTGCCAGTAAAGTCTCACTTCGGATACGTACATATCAATGAATATAAATAAGTGTAACGTTTACAGACGAGACACCTGGGATCTGAGCAGAAAGAAGAGTTTCAATATTTTGAAAAAATTCTTTGTGAGTTGCATACCTCTGGTGGCTCAGCGGTGAGCCTGGGAGTCTGTAACGCTAAAACTGGGTTTCGATACTCGCTTTGGGCAGGGAATACGTCGCCAACTGTATAGCTTTATGTTTAACAACAAACAAACGAATTGCATTAAAATATTATTACAAAATGACAAAATATCAGTGAGTTAAAAATTGTTGAAATAGTTAGAATTTATACTTTAGTCAAATTTTGAAATATGGCATGTAGGTGTGTACTCAACACTTAAACGATGCTTACTGGGTGTGAACGGGTTAATGGCATAACTGTACAGGCATTTTTATATCCTCAACCTTGCTGCTATGCTATCGCGGTATGTACGCTACCGATCGTATTATAGAGTTCAGGGGTCCTGTGCACCTTGAAAACTGTGTCCCTCCCATCTTTAAAACTAAACAGAATATATGATATACATCCTGTAAATATCAGAACACATCCCTGTATTAAAAACAATAATAAAAAGAATTAAGTTTTTCTAACAGAAAACACAAATGTTACGGACATCGCAAAGATTTTTTCCTAAATACTACACAGTGGGTTATCTGTGCTCTGCACACCACGGGTATCGAAACCCGTTTTCTAACGTTGTAAAAATAATTAGGCTGAGAAAACATTTCACATAGTGTAAAATTTAATTGAGCGAATAACGTATTCATTGGTCCGCTTCTGATTGTTATGAGCACCAAGTTCGCGAATCGTTTTGTTTGTTTTTTCCGGGTGTGAGGTATCCCTCCCTGATATAGGGACCTACGGAAGAGCGCTTATACCGGACCTTAATATTAGAACGTAAACTCGGCCTCGGAAATGTTATATATCACTTTAGTAACGTACTTTTCAACGTTTAGATTTTGAAAATATGAGGTACAATAATAACAGTTAGAAACAGCTTCCACTGAAAGTTCCCGTTTAATCCATAACTGACGGACAGTTTTCGATATATTGGCCACTACTACCGTTTCGAATATCCAAAGACACAGGGTAAAATTGTTAAACGCTCGTTATCTACGTTCTGTGTGTATGGAAGAAACAGATGTATACATATTTAAGTGAGGGTTCTAAATATTTTATAATCAAAATGTCTATACTCTTAATAAGTGATGTCATTTCAGAAAATATTCTGGAGGACAAAGTTATGTCAGCATATAGAACATTTTCTTTAGTGTAATTCGTTTGTAATAAAACTTGAAACATCTTATATATGGCTATATAATATCCTACAAAGTCTGGGAGGCAACTGGCCCCTTGTCTCATAGCAAATGATGTCCCTGCTCTTAATATAATAGCTAAAAAATAACACTCATAAGAAAAAGTAAACTAAATAACTCTAAGAAAATCTATACTATAAAACAGTTTTTGTCTGTACGTCCGTCTGTCTGTGACGAAAATTTTCCAACTTCCTGATAACTATGAAACATCAGAAGTTTTCGGGTATGCTCCAGTGGAATTCCGTAAACATTCTTCTTTATTCATTTTTCAATATTTTATTACTTTAGCAGCCCTTACTTCTACATCAAAGTTTACCACTCGCCACCATGAAAATTATCCGGCCAGTAAGGGTGAAGTTCTAGAAAATCTATTACAAGTTCAGTAGACCTGTACGACGAATCCCACACTTATTCCCGCCATCCCCGAAAAGCCAACGAAATAAATTGTGTTTAGTTGTTTGATTTGAATTTCGCGCAAACCTACACGAAAGCTATCTGCGCTAGCCGTCCCTAATTTAGTAGTGTTAGACTAGAGGGAAGACAGCCAGCCATCACCACCCACCACCAACACTTGGTCTACTCTTTTACCAACGAATAGTGGGATTGGCCGTAACATTATAACGCCCCCACAGCTGAAAGGGCGAGCATGTTTGATGGGACAAGGATTCGAACCCGCGACCCTCAGATTGCGAGTCGAGCGCCCTAACCACGTGGCCATGCCGGGCCACGAAATAAATACCCGACACACAACACCCCCCCATGAAGCGAAAAAAATAAATATACGAGAACTTTTTCAGTAATAATAAGTTATTAAAATGTTGGCATTTATTTTAGGAAAGTGTTTTTGTTTTCCTGCTCTAGTTTGATTGCCTCAAGGAAATAATCTGTACGGTAAGTTATCATTTCCGACAACGTTTCGTTGAATTTGAATACTGTCAGTACAGATTAGCGAAAATATGTCTACATTGATAATTTATATATATATATTATATAGTAGTAGTAGCGATACTAAGTTTACGACAATCAATAAACATATACTAGCATCATTATAAACGGAGTAATGTTTTAAAGCTATAACAACTCTCCGGAGTTCAGTTATATCGATGATAAAGAATGTCAGATATTTTTTACGTTTCTATAATCGTGAATATATCAGCTTCGTGAAGTTTTTATTTATATTTTTACATTGCGAAAGTATTTGAAGCTGATCACATTTTCAGCTACTTCTAATACTTGTTACTTTCTGTCTTAGATCTAGCTAGGTTGATGAGAGAGCGTTTGTTTCTCTAAACCGCGATTTTACGCTCATGTTGGTATAAATTTTGTTATACAGTGGAAAGCCTCTGTGTAACTTTGTAATACTATAACGTGTTTAATATTACAAATTGATTTGTTTCGAAATTTCGCCAAAGTTACACAAAGGGTTTATGCTTTAGTTGGCCCTAATTTTCTCCTGATATAACTAATGGTTCATAGTGAACTGCTCATATCAATTTCAAGCACTTTTCAAGGACTTTCTAAGCACTCTCAGAATGTTTTTCAAGCACTTTTTGGAAGCTAAAATCTACAGTGGCTTTAAACTACAGTGCATGTTTTTATGGCAACGAGTTTGGTTTGAATTTCGCGAAGGGCTATCTGCCTCTGATTTAGCAATGATAGACTGGAGGAGAAAGCAGCTAGTCAACACCAACAACTTATGGACTACTCTTTTACCAACGAATAGTGGGATTAACCGAATCATTATAACGTCTTTACGGCCGAACGGGCAAGTATGTTTAGTGACGGAGATTCGAATCCGCGCCCTTCCGATTGCGAGTCGAGCGCCTCAACCACCTTAAACCTTGGATTTTCAAACTCATTGTCCAGCACGGTGACCTATGGGCTACGCCAGACCAAGTAAAAAGTATGTACCCTTTAACATAAAGCTAATTTTTCCATTCAAAAACAACTGTACAGTAATATATCGTCCTCAAAATATACAGTAATAATGTATGTACTAGAACAGTAGAATTTATGGACAGCATATTGTAAATGTAAAAATAACATATTTTTTAAACCTTGCAGAGAATATTTAATTACTCGATGGATAATTCAGAAGAAATATGTCTAGTCTCTGTAAAAATACACATTTACTGTTAACCCCTGAATTATATAGTTGGCTTAGTAAGTTAGTCAGTGTTTGATTACCAAAGAAGTTATGCAAGTAAGACTATAAGAAAGTTAGGCGTATTTTTGTATAGGTATTTCTGTTGTTCTTAAGCACAAAGCTACAGAATAGGCTACCTGTGCTCTGAACATTGCACATATTGAAACCCAATCTAATTGTTAGCATTATTATAGCCCTCAGAATTATCGCCGAGCCACCAAAGGGACAGGAATTTTTGTTGGAAATATTGTTCGTGAGACTAGGCTTATCAGTGAACGTAGCCCGCATCAAATTAATTCGTTATCGTTACATACACGGGTCTTCTCATTACTTTTACCAAACAATACAAAAGAATCCGCACAAAGATAGAAGATGTTACAACACTATATCACTTCAAAATAACCGAAATCCTGTCATTTCATAACGTTCACTTGCGATCATGGTTGACCGCTTGGGTCTTCTCATTACTTTTACCAAACAATACAAAATAATCCGCACAAAGATAGAAGATGTTACAACACTATATCACTTCAAAATAACCGAAATCCCGTCATTTCATAACGTTCACTTGCGATCATGGTTGACCGCTTCCGACGTTATAAAATATATAGGAAA
Organism: Limulus polyphemus; assembly: GCF_000517525.1. NCBI lineage: Eukaryota > Metazoa > Arthropoda > Merostomata > Xiphosura > Limulidae > Limulus > Limulus polyphemus. Next base: position 278,183 of record NW_013666135.1, read on the forward strand.
ACAAGTTTTTTTACAGTTATGGGACATTTTGATCCAGAATAAAACATTTAGATAAAATTTTTAACCACTACCCCAATTGTATCGTAAATCAATTGGTTTTTATGCGAACACTTATCGTGCGACTATTAAAATATCAAATGTTTGGCGTTAGGATGGTCATGCCATTATATATTTCTTTTTTACTCAGAATCCGCTTTTGAGATAACGTTCGTGGAACACTTGATCTGCGTATCTGTTTGTAGTAACGTTTTCTTCGGTATCATGTTTGGCGTTAGGATGGTCATGCCATTATATATTTCTTTTTTTTTACTCAGCATCCGCTGATGAGATAACGTTCGTGGAACACCTGATCTGTGTATCTCTGTTTGTATGAACGTTTTCTTCGGTATCAGTTTCTGTTACGATAAAATAAAAATTTTATCGTTAAAATGCGATCTCCAGCATGAATTTACCTCCAGTAAAATTTTCCAGAATTTCTCCAGTTAGTTACATTGTAATGGAACATATGCCTACCTTTTTACCCGATACTGTCTTCGTTACCTCATTCTCTTAAAAAATAGCATTACACGAGTATGCAATTTACCAAAGGTTGAGAAAATCGAACAAAGACAGTGTACTGATATTGTTTTAGTCATAATTTATTTTAAAAAAGGCTTATTCTTAATCTTTACATTTAAATTATAATCACACTTTCTTTTCGTCAAAGAACAAAATATGACGCTAGGGGGATGTAACATTGTTAACCTACCATATCTAATAATAGTCGGAGACGGCTTGAATGGATAATGAAGAAAAACTTTAATGTAAGTTTAAGATAACTACCATATGTATTACCCTTAGACGAATAAACTGTTCATCACGAAAACACGTCATATCTATGGTCAACACTGTTACCAAAGTAATATTGTAATGTGTAATTTAATATAAAGTCGAGCTTAATTTCCTTTTGAATTACTTTTTTTTTTTCTAATGTAACATATCTAGGTTAATTTTGTTAGTATATAAATGTTAAAGGTTTTGGTAAGAATCTTTTAGTATGAAATATTTGTATTCAGGCTGATGTAAGGGACGCTACTTGACATAGAACATGTGCTAAAAAGAATAATCACAGCGAAGGTCCAAGGAAAAAAAAAAGAACGTTTCTCTAAATAACCATAATGTTGAATTGATTAGCCACAACTGTTTTTAATTTGCCTTTAAATTATTTCCATTATACACACAAGGGTATTCCATAACATCTTTATGTTGTGGTTTAGAGTAACTTCGTATATGGCGGGTAATGCTGACTGGTTGCCCTCCCTTTGGTCAGGAGTTTTAGATTAGGGACTGGTATACCCGAATTTTGAGGTCTCTGGTCTGACACATGGGCTAAACAGTGATCTCAAGACTCGGGGATACCAATCCCATTCTAAGACTTCTAAAACAAAGTTAGGGCAAACATTAGATTATTATATCATAGTTTAGATAAGATGTTTGTTAAACAGATATTTCACATGTTTATTATGCATACCACCAGTGTGATGTAGTACTAAAGTTCAAACTTACATAACACAAAGTTAGGGCAAACATTAGATTATTATATCATAGTTTAGATAAGATGTTTGTTAAACAGATATTTCACATGTTTATTATGCATACCACCGGTGTGATGTAGTACTAAAGTTCAAACTTACATAACAAGACAAGTTTATCGTTGAGAATGCCACAAAGCAGTAATAAATTACTTTATTCACAATGCACTGGATTTTATACACGTTTTATTTAACAATCGTCATGTTTTTTTATTTTTGCTAAAGAAAGAGCTTTTAGTAAGGAAATAAGTACTATAGGTTTCATTTACTTTGTATATGGAAAAACATTTGTATCACAACACTGACTTATGAACTGATGTCCTAAGAGCTTAGATTTATATATATACATGCAAAAACACTACAGAAATATTTGCTACTTTAATAAAGAAAGCAACTAATGATTCCAAATAAGTGAATTCTGAAAAAAAAATCTGACATTGCCATTACTTTATATTAGCAATCCAAGCTACAAATTAAGTATTTCAACGTGATGTTTAAGGTTCTTTAACTGCTTGCATTTAAACAGACATCCTTTATTTAGTCTAATGTATACTAATTGATTATTATGTATTAAAAAAAAATTCAAGTAGTAAATAATATTTACAGATGAATAAATATTCAATTAAGATGTAACTATTGTTCTAATTCCAGATTCCACAAGAAGCAGCTCAAATCTATTTGGTTGAGAGAAATTGTTAAAAACTACTACATTATATTTCAAAGGGGGGATAAAAATAATAGAATAAATACGTTACAATCTTTCCTCCTAGCATCACTAGTAAACTTGGCACAATGAAAATGAACCTCACAATTCAGTTATAAAAAGGGTGTTAATGTAAAATATATTTTTAACCAACATCAGACTAGATCAATATCAGAAAAGTCATCACATGTATATACACATCTTGAGCTGAGAAGATTCTGGCTCTCATTGCCAAGAAACTTGAGAAATCTTATCACCATGTAAAATTTCTCCTAAAAGGCTGTAACAAGTTGAAATGTCAACCCATCTGTAGAGCAACTGCTATCTGATTTATTCCTAAAACGATGGCATAACTTCACATCATTGTACCATAATAGCATTTCTTGAACACTGAACATTCTCGACATTTAAATTCCAATTAACAATGCTGCTCCCAAGTTGTATTTTACTCTTCTTGTTAACTTGAAAGTTGCTCCTGATTACGTAGCAGGCTCAGTTCTTGATTTTTCTTTTCTAGCTCATCATACAGTTTCATTATTGTCTTTTCTTTTTCTTCAATGGTACGTAACTGCTCATTATTTACCTTTTGTAACTCTTTGATGACCTAAAATTAGAAACGATCATCAGATAACAAATATTTTAAAAAAAGTTACATATCCTAACTAACATAAACTTTTATAAAATCAATCACAGTTAACAATTAATCCATCACAATTAATAATTCAAAGAAAAGCTACCACATATTGCTGAAAGTGCAAAAAAAAAAAAAGTTGTAAATGACAGACAAGAGTTATGTTTTATAAAAAGAGAATGGTTGCCAGAACTGAGCTTGTTTCATAAGATTACACCTTTAGTAAAATAAACGTTTATACTTATTCTCCAAGAATTTCGTTCAAACAAAAAAAAAATGAAATGTTTCTTAAAGCCAATTTTCTTCTTCTATGTTCAGTCAATATGTTTGTCATCAACCTTAGTTATTGTCTGAAATCAAAGATACATGTTGTTTTAGGTAATTTTCAAACAATTATTGTTATTAAATTTTAAAACAAGGAAACAAAATCAATTGATTAAAATTGTGATAAATATACAGTATACTACTTGGCTACAAAACAACTGGAGTTGAATGATTTAGATATTAAGGTTAAATAAGAAGAATTACCACAGTCTGAACAGTCATATTATAGTGTACACCTCGGAATAATAAATAACCTACAACTGTACACATAATTGTTTTATTATTAACTTTGAAAATGTTTATTAAAGTTATTTAGTTAGTATATGAATGTTAAAGGTTTTGTTACACAGTTTTCAAGCATTAAAATGTAATCATTGTTCCAAATATACAACATTACAGTGTTACAAGACATGCAGATAATTTTAAAGCTTGTTCTTAAACTTAATTCATTGTTTAATTTAGTAGATATTAAAACATTCATTCCAAATGAAATTTTGTATCACTTTAAATGTTGTGTACTAAAAAACAAATAAATCAAAAAACAATTGTTTTATCATTAATTTATATACTCCTCCTCCTATTGAAAAATTTCCTTTTCATTGAAGTTATTTCTACAAATAAATATTCAGGATAGTAAAAAAAAAAAACATGAAGGTAGAGAAAAGGTTAATTAAAAGATCACATTCCAAGAAGCCTGATAAAGTGTTACCATCTTTACAAGGTTTCATTGGCATTTTCTAAAAGTGATATTAATAACTATATATATATTATTGCTTTACAGTTTATGTGCACTTAGTAAGATACGTTAAGAAGGTTTGTTTACTCTGGGAATGCTTACTCTTGTTTGCATAATTAGTCTTACCTCATTCTTGTTAATACACATAGAATTAAGTGCTTCTACAGCTGTAGGTCTTTCACTTGGGTTTGTTAAAATCAATCTTTTTAGAACTTGTGTCTGTGAATAGAGTCCAAAATAATTTGTACTTTAGATTTTAATCACAATGTTTCTAATAATGAAAAGAAACCTTCTGCGGATTAAACGTACATGTGTATATATATAGAGAGAGAAACTACTGGTTACGATTAGTTTGATCTTACAGATTCTACATGCAGAATGAAAGTAAAATTATTTAAATTTTTCTGTATCATGCATACAAAACAGTTTCAAACATATATTTTCTTAGGAAAAATGTTCATTATACAATCTCTTAGAAAAGTAAAGTTGAGTTGACATACAAATTATAAATCAATTCCCGGATAGCATTTCAGTAATTTTCATATACAGTCATCATTATATGTATTTTGCAAAATACACAAAATATCATATAAATGATATTTCTTACACTCAAAACAAATTTCTTATTTTATGTATAATTTTTGGCTCACTTCTGTCTTAGCCAATAAAATGTTAATAATAAATGCATGACATTAAAAGCTGACACTAGTGTTCATTTACAAAAGCAGAACAAGATTTTCCTTTTGTAGAATTGCATTTTAAATACTGGAGTATGAATTGTTATATCCTAACAACAAGGACCACATAAACTTTGATGGGAGCTTTGTTTCTTTGAAGTCAAGCACAAAGCTATACAATGGGATATCTGTGCTCTGCCCACCATAGGTATTGAAACCTGGTTTCTAGCTTTGTAAGTCTCCAGACATACCTCCATGTCATAAGGGCTTGATGGAAGCCCAGGGTTTCTAAATTTCCTGGGGCACCTCTATGAATATTCAATTTCTTCCTTTTCTGATTTACACTCCTTGCCCAGTTTTAAATGGTGGTCAGATTTCATGTTGGAACTTTGTACATCATATAAAAACATGTTCTTTTGACATGCACATAACAATTAAATTTATTTATTCAATTGGAACACACCTTCATACAAGGCTGCTACACAACAATTGCTCCAAATATACAGCATTACGGTGTAACAAGTGTTTAATTTTGTACTTCTTAAAGCATTCATAACAAATGGAATTTTGCACCTCTTTCAATGTTGTGTATTCAACAAAAAAAAAAAACATTACTTCTAAACATATTTTCATAACTTATGAACAAAATATGAAAATATAATAGAGACAGAAAGCATTTCTCCTGTTGGCTAAGAAATGATTAAATAAAAACCTAAACATATGCCTGGAAGATCAAAGTATAAAAAGGGGAGATCTGATGATTCTAAAAGGTCAATGAGGTGAACAGTAATTTTCCATTTCAAGTCGGTCACCCATACCAGACACTTTAGTATTGTAATTATTTTTTTGTTTTTAACACAAAGCTATACAATTGGTAATCTGCTATGTCCACAATGGACATCAAACCCCAGATTTTCATAGCATTATAAGCCTTCAAGCTCAATGTTTTTTTTTTTTGTTTTTAACACAAAGCTATACAATGGGTAATCTGCTATGTCCACAATGGACATCAAATCACAGATTTTCATAGCATTATAAGCCTTCAAGCTCAATGTTTTTGTTTTTGTTTTTTTTTAACACAAAGCTATACAATGGGTAATCTGCTATGTCCACAATGGACATCAAACCCCAGATTCTCATAGCATTATAAGCCTTCAAGCTCAATGTTGTTGAATCACCAGGAGATAAAGATTTTTATTCATGCTATGATACCGTAAACAAATTTATTTTTATTTTAAGTTCTCAAATGACTGTATAGGAATTTCAAAGCAGAGAGAATCAACAAATCTAAAGCTCTTACTTTTCTTATGATCTCCTTCTCAATCTTCTATACATTAAAACTTTTAGGATATTTCAAACCATTTCAGTTGTCTATTTCTTTTGGACATGTTCAATACAGCTTTTCTTTCAGCTCTCATACTGATAGCACATAACCAATTGGAATTTCTATTTAAAGACCGTTATATCAAACATCTAAATGAAAATGGGAGAGCCATGTACATGTTTGAAATCTTTATTTATAGACCGAAATGTAAAATATCTGTAAATAAACTCATAAAATATAGCAGCAACAACCGAGAAGGTCACATTTTTTTTCATACTATACTTACCAATTCTGGCCACTTCTCTTCTACTACCTTCGGAAGCATTTCAGTTTGAAGTGCTTTCAGACATCTTATTCTTTCCATTTCTGTACCAAAAGGGTGTAAAAGCTCCAAAAAGATTGCTCCTGAACTAAACATATCTGCCTATATGATGAAAATACATGCAATTTAATTTTTCAATTGTTAGCCTAATTTAAAACACATTTTACAAATTACAGAACAGTTACCTTACTTTTAAAATCAGTTGGAAAGAATTATGAAAATGAAAACATTTCCACATCTTTTATTACATTTTAACAACTTTCATGAAGTGAAGACAAAAATATTTACTTTGATAGACTTTGCATTACCATTACTTCTGGTTGAGAGAAAGATTCAAACCCACTATTTTGAGTAGAAGTGGATTAAATTTATAATTCTGAGTGGGATATAGTGATACATTTACTGGGTAGGAGAGGGTATTATGCACATGATATTCTAGGCAGAATATGATGAAAAATTCCCTTATTAGAGTAGAGAGGTTGCTCATTCCATTATTTAGTGTGGGAGAGGGTTATAATTTTTCTTCTCAGGTTTAATTCAAATGCATAACAAGGGAAAGATAAATTTAAAAAAATTTTGGTTTATGAAAGGAAAATATTCTGATACTAATGTGTACAACGTTACTAACCTTAAAGTTATAGCCTGACCCTTTCTGTTGTTCAGGTGCAGAGTACAGACTTGTCCCTACACCCTTTGTGTGACTGGAATAGTTATCAAAATCCCCCTGAAAATGATGGTCAAAACTGTCATGGTCAGCTGAAGCCATGGTGGCTAATCCAAAGTCTCCTATTTTAACTCTGGAGTTGTTTCCAATTTCAAACAATATATTTTGGGGCTATAAAATAATAAATAATAATACTGGAATTGAAGGCTAACAAAAGAATTGCATTGATTTTAATATCTAAATTCTACGATGAGAAATCTTATAGATATTGTTATGATTTATTATATTGATATTAGTGCCTCTCTCAACTTGCAAGCATACTCCTTGATTTGATATAGTTATCATCTGTACTTTTTCTGGTTAGGCTTGTCACAAAATAATGAGATTAATATTTTTTAGGCAGTACATTTTCATTCATTAGTGTACTTTGAACTCTAAGTTAGGCAACTAACTTTAGATTTTTCTCAGTGCATCATTCAATTACAAATGTAGCTTTTAAATAAATATCTAAGTTATATCATAAACCATTTTCAAAATTTATTAAAAAACAAAACTGATTTATGTGAAATCTGAGATAGATTACAATAATACATGTTATTGCTTAGCTATAGGGTCAAGTAGAAAGAAGGTACTAATAATACAGCAAAAAGAAAAGCAATATTAATGAAGTTAAAATAATAAATTAATTCAATAACTGAATTATACAATAACACAGGCCTACGAACTTAAACTTTATAAAAGTTGTTTTGGTTTTAATGATGGATTTTACATAATTCAGTTACGCAGATTTCAAAAATATTAATTTTTTTCTATCACATAAGGATGGTTTACAAATTGGGAAGAAAAACTCTTACTTAGATCAAATTATTATTTTGTTTACCACAATGAACACTTATTATTTTTATGTTTGTTAACAAAAGTACAAACAAACT
>NW_013666135.1:286167-287319 GCF_000517525.1 Limulus polyphemus
CGAATCTGCATCCTCATTCATCCTGATTATTTTTTGTGAAACTTACATCTTTTAGTTGTGAAACTTACATCTTTTAGTCATAAAACTATGTGTTGTGGTCTTTCTTTTTTGTATTGCATTATGATGTTTTGTGAAAAATCTGTATGTGATGGAGAAAAATGAATATCATTCTTGGATTCATCATACAGGAATTAGTGTAGAACTTGTAAAAATATCAAGACAATAAAACCATTGCAGGCCTGTGTAGTTAGCAAGAACATTGTTACTTAAATTAAAATATAACTAAGTTGAATGTCATAAAAATAAAATGCTATAAAAAGTAAGGAACAACAATGGGAAACATGATGATTAAAGTAACGTAACCCAGTCAACAATGAAATGCTAGATTAACACAGGAAAAAAAGAAATATACACACCTTAGAATAGTAAGCCTCCACAGAAATATTCCAACAGTTCTTAACAGAACAAGTGAATAAGCTAATGTTCTCAAAAGAAACTAGCCCAAAGAGTAAGATTTTTCATATAAAATATGATTGATTCATTTATTGTATTAAAAACTAAAATACAGTAACCCCTTTTTTGCATACAGTATTACCAAAAAATGACGCAATGGTCTAATGATTGACTGATGCTGCTTTAAAAGACACAGCAGTTACATATACAGAAATAAAATATTTGGAAATATTGTAATACTAATGCATTTATTCGTGTTTGTGTATAATATCATGGAGTTAATCCATAATTGTAATAATGCAAGTAAGTAAACAGTGCACAGCCAACATAGCTATCTGATACTTATATACATATCTTTAACTTAAATTAATATTTAGTTTAACCAGTTTAATGTTATCATTAATGCACAAAATATTAAGCCAACATTACCTTTAAATCTCTATGAATAAGGCCTTTGGAATGAATATAAGCTATGCCTTTCAATATCTGCTGGAAAATTTTCAAAACTGTATCTTCGTCTACCTTTTGAAATACTTCTGCAAAAAATAAAAAATTTCAATGAAAGTCTCATTTATTAACTACTAGCTGAGTTACCCGGCGTTGCACGGTGAAAATTGAGATTTGAAATGTATAGATCAGTATTTTTTCAGCAAATTATTCAGTAAGTAGACAAAAGCTGTGATGCGAGAAATAAAAAAG
>NW_013666135.1:288079-301388 GCF_000517525.1 Limulus polyphemus
GGTTTCCTATAGCAAACAAAATAAACAAATAAACAAACTTCCTCTTTTATTTATATAGATTATTTCCAAAGCAAACATTTGACAGAAGATATAACTTATTGAAAACTAAAGTTTCCTACAAAATATATTAAATATAATAATACAAAATCAGTAGTAAATAATTAGTACACATAAATAGTAGTATTAGACAACTTTAGAACTGGCTAGTAACTACTTAATTTTAGTTGTCTGTCAAAAAATAAACAAAAAAGAATATTGTAACATTTTTATCGTTTTTGAGCAAGATAAATGTCACTAGTCTGATTTTCAACTTCTCACAATACGATTACATAAATGTATGAAAAATAGTACAAACTCTCTAAATAGTATCTAGTTTTTTGCTTTCAAAAATTCAGAGTTTTGTATTTCTAAATAATCTTTAGGTTATGAAATTTCCAAAACTTTGTTGTGAAACACTTTTTTCAAAATTAAAAAAAAACTTCCTTTTATGTTAGAATTAAAAATTGTTTTTTAATATTGATCATTAGGTTACATATTTTGAATATCAAGTCAGTTTCATCTTGTTTGAAATAAATTTATATACATTATTTTGCTGATTAAAATAGTCACTATTTTTGGTTATAAATCATACAAAACATAGGAAAAATTGAAAAAAAGTATATTTGTGACCAACGACCTCAACATTCAAAATGGCATCACTATTACCTCTGTCAAGTATTGTATCATTGTTTTGCCAACAACATTCTTGTCCATGATCAATTTATATCTAATAAATATAGTTTATTTCCAATATAGAATACTTTATATAAAATTGTTTGAATACATTAAATGTGACAATATATTCAATAAATAGGAAATTGTAATCTTAATCCGATACTTACTAAAGCTAACTAAACTTACCCATGTCTTTTTATAGATAAATTTCTTGTAGTTTTCAAAACATATGTAATTTAACGCAAACCTTATCAAGAACAAAAAAAACATTGAAAAAATTATAATAAAATCCTTGATGTATGGTTTGTTCCTAAGTGTTGTAAACTTCACATCAGAATCCTTTGTTTACTTTTAAAGAGTTCAAGAAAGCTAATGTGTTGGCAAACCACAAATTACTGATACAAACACTTCACTTGTTTGAAATGTAGGTGTGTATGCAACACCTACAAACCACACACCTGCTGTAATACAGAGGTTAATATTAATTATGTATCATCTAAAATTATCTTAAATATGGCCCAAATATTTTATTCTGTATTATTGTATACCAATGTAGTATTAAAATTGTACTATACTCTGTAATCATTATTGAATACAGAGCTATAATTCAGCTAATAGACAAAAATAAACTAATTTAGTCATGTTCTTCAGAAAGTTTTAAAGTTAACTTCCATTGTTTACGGGTCTTAGAGCAAAAAAAAAAATGTATGAAACAACTGTATCTGACAACAAATTTCCTGTTTCTCAGCTTTGCACAAAACCATGTATATATCTGATTATATGGAACATTGATTTTAATTATTTTTCTTGTACATATTTTCCATAAAATAAAATTTTTAGATTTTATATTTGTTTGGTAAAAAAACAAAAGGAGGTGGCAAGATAAGAATTTTTAATGTTTTGTGTTACTCATAAAACACACAAACTTCACATGTATCCACTGTAAACTTAAAAAAACAACAGCTTATTTGAATACTGGTTTTTTGTTAAGATTGTCAAAATACCATAATTGATATGCACATACCAATACACCATAATAAAACCTGTACAGTTGGAGTAATATCTGAAAAAAAAATTGTTACTACCTGATCCTGTTCGGGGTTCAAATTCATTTCTCTTGTTCAACCAATCCTTAAGGCTCTCTCCACATAGTTCCATCTGTATGTACATAATGGATTGCAACTTCTGTAATAAAAATATTTTGTATTTGTTTAGTTAATGATGGTACATTAACATCTTGTATTGTTTTGTAATTCTCCTCATGCTACATTTCTAAAACATCAAAGTTCATTATATCTCTGGAAGGCACAGTTCTTTAGTCTTAAATCCAGCTATGTCACTGCAGAATGAACATAAACAGCAGTACATCCTAGTAAGATACATTCATAAGGATTGATAAATGCATGTGTCATGATATCAACAGGATCACTTTCACACATCCTTGTGAGGTTAACAACACCCAAATAACAAAAGAAAGACAACTAGTGAAACACAAATATAACTTAGAAAAATTATAGTAAGGGTGTGACTTAGAAATTTAATGGTGTCATTTCTTCAAGACACTTAGATTGTCAGTGTTAATCCTAAAAAAATAGAAATTATTTACATTTCTGAGGAACAAAAGTATATCCCTGAGTAAGTTTAAAAACTCTTGGAAGAACATGTGATAAAGTAGACAAGAATAATATATTTCAACAGCCCTTAAAATAACATACGATCAAGTGCAATTAGAAAATATTCATATTCTTTATTTAACAGCCAACATTACAATGTAAGAATAAAAAGTATCCTATCTTTTGTTTAAAAACCCTGTAAATAACAATGATAAAAAAAAAGATACTAAAAATTTCCCTTATTTGGTTGGCAGGCCTTGGAATAACAAAATGAAGTAAAATGTGAAATTATTTTATAGAAATTATGTTACTTCTTAACGTTAGCCATGGTATAGCTGCATTAATTTATTCCACGAGTTTGGTATCTACAACTGAAGACCTTCTGTGTTAGACAGTTTGTACTTAATGCCCTAAACTATATATAATGACCACAAAGAGGAATTATATTACAATGACAGAAAATAGGCAGACTTGATTCAATGTATGTAAACTGACTTATTTTAATACCAAAACTCAACATGATAAAGTGAAACAAACAGCTACTACTTTTAGTTTGTTAATGCCCTAAACAAGATTATGACATTTGACATCTATTGCTGAAGACCTTACAAGTTAAGCAGATTAAACAAATTAATTAAACCTATAAGGACTACATAGGTGATGTCGTCTTCTCTGATTTTTACACTTGAAATACTTAACCTCATTGCATGAAATTTGATACACAAGATGTAGTTAAAGCTTGAAAAATATTATATAGTTTGGCTTAGTATTTGTATCAATTTTCAGGTTGTAAATTTTCAGAAATTTCGTTCTTTAATGCTGTTTGTTCTTTTTCATTGTTGTTATGTGCCTAAAATCACATAACTGTAACCAGAAGAATTATATTTTTCAATAAAACTGTAATTGTTGTGTCTGTGGTATTCTAATGATGGCATATTAATTTTTTCATAGAAGCCTTTACATACAAAAAACTATTGAAAAATATGAAAAACTAAATAAAACTGGATTTTTAAAAATTATTGATCAGAAAGTTCCATTATAAATAAATCGCATTAGGTCTAACTTATATTATTTTCATCAGTTACTTATCTTTACCTACTGAAGCAGTTAGGTAGTTGCAAAAATAACATACGACACCACTAAACAGTAAAAGTGTTGACTGGTATAAATGCAACTTATAAATGCACATTTTATATCTACATTGGTATACAATATACTATTCTTACCATATAGTTGGTCAAGCTCAATTTCTATCTAATATTTGTAGTTTGTGTACACTAACTAAGAAATTGTCTTTTTATATGTGTTAAGTAATAATAAATTTATTAATACACATAAATAAACAAGCATTTCTGCAACCTGAATCATTTGCTGTTGAAGAAATCCTAGCATACTATACTACTAACCCTAAATATCCTTATGTCTTCTCACATGAGAATATCTGTGTTTTAAAAGAGGCAGAACAAAATGATTACCATGAACAAAACTTCATCCAAATAAACTATAATTAGTATTTAAAAAAATCCAAGGCTTGTTACTTAGTTTGTAAATTTTGCAATAATATCCTTTGTTCTCCACAATGTGAAGTTTTGCTAGCCCCTTTTAGAGACATTATACATTTAGTAAACTTATTGAGTCTTATTTACTTTAAAATAATGTAGACAGACACGAATATTTGTTTATTCAATCATGTTTAGTCATTGGTTCTATCTTGTTTGGAGGGTAAGATTTAGTAGTTACTCTCTAACCCACATATTTTGGCATCATAAACCTCTGAAGACATTATTCTTGAAATACTTAATTAGTGTAAAAGAATATCATGTGACAAATAAAACCTTGGATAAATCTATTTATAAAACATTTCAGTGTCTGGGTAAAGTGAACATTTTCCTTGTTTGAAAATGTATTTCATGTGACAAGAGCCCTACACCTCAATAGCTCCCCCTATGCATTTGCACTCGTGAAACTTCATTCTTTGAAGAGGCAAGTAAGAAAATATGCACCTGAATGCATGAGGAGTTATCTATCAGAAATACATTTTCAGGTAAGGAAGATATTAACTATGGAGACAATACCTCACCTTTTCACACAGTATAGTTAAAATTCCACAATGAAGTGGTGGAGGGACTGATATATATATATCTACCATTCTGCCCATATATATATATTGTACCAAGATGACCAGAACAGTCCTGTATAGTGTGTGCTCACCTCAACTCTACTTATCAGACATTGGCTGTAGAAGGAGATGTTAGATATATATAGATAGATAGATACTTGGTATGGTATAGTGAATGTTCAACTCAACTGAACAGATTCTGTGGGACAAAAGAAGGGCACTGAATTAAGCAAGGTTTATCCATGTATCTATAGTGTGCTCACTTGAACTCCATTGAACAGACTTTGGCTGCAGGAGAAGAGCACCATCATTTAGTGTGTACTTACCTCAACACTACTGAACAGACTCAAACAGCAGGAAGAAGGCACAGTTGGCATGAGTGATTTATATGAGGGAGATGACCTACACTACACTAACAGTTTCAATATCACTCCACTTCTCACCACATTGGTATTCTGTGTTCTATCCTCAGTGATTTAGTCTGAGCAGTGAGGGTTCTCCATGGTCCACCACCCAAGCAGCTAGAAACTGGTAAATGAGCAGGGTCTCCCCTGCTCCATTTGATGAGGGGGGATTTGCACAGAGTAGATCTGAAGAAAGTTCCCATCAGTCAAGAAAGATCTTATATTGGAGACAGTCCAATGAGTGATCATGAAACTCCTATTTTTAAAAGCCAGCAAGCCTGAGCTGGAGAAGTGAGTAGAACACCTCCTTGTTGCTGGCTTTTTCTATGGTAGTCATTGGAATAGGTACAATGTTAATAGTTAATATACATATTCGTATAAAATAAAGAAATTAGACTTTTAGAGAAAAATCACCTTTAAAAACTATGGTAGTAATTTATTTACTTGGTGAAGTTTCGAGCAAACATTCTTTTTCAAGCCAAAAACATACATACACACGGATACCTTATGAGGTCTTGTGGAACATTCTATCTCAAAGTGGGCATAGGTAGAACCAGGCCAGATTGGTATGAGCGTTTTTGGATAAGTATACCCTGGGAAGTAACACCAGCCACCTGGTGGGATCCTATGAAATGAAGGAGGGGCTCTGAAAGAGAGAGAGGGAGTACATACTCCTCTCAAAGACAGTGGGTAATTGAAGATTGGTTGTTGTTTTTAAAAACAAAGTCACACTGGGCTTTCTGCTTTGTCTACTGCAGAGAATTGAATCTAGGATTTTAGCATTGTGAGTCCATAAACTTACCATTGTCCCACCTGTGGAAGCCAAAAACCATCATAACAAGAAACAAACAAATGGTGTAAAGAAGATGAATGTGTAAAGAGAGTACACATGCCTGCCTGGAGGATATTGTCCAAGGGCTAGCAAAGAAAAGATGTAAGAGAATTAAAAAAAGTGATGAATTGAAAGTGAAGAAAAGCAAAATAGTCTGAAAGCATCCATATCCCGAGATGAACATGTCAATGGGTAAGTTGATGGAAAAAGAGGCCCATGGAAAAAGATAGATCTAAAGAGAGAGGTCCATAATATGGTACACCAAACAGAATACAAGAGCTGAGCCAGGTGCAAATGGTCCAACAGATGAGGAACGGGATAGGAGAGAGGTACTGTGTACCTCCTAAATAATTAAAGTCAAAGGAAAAATGAAGAGTCAAGGGAGAAGAAAAGATAATTGTGGTAGAAGAAGGTAAGAGAAGCACCTATAGAAAATACATCAGAACAGTTGTAACTGTAGAAGAGAAGTAGAAGGAAACAACTCTGAAGATCAAGACAGTACAAAAGTTAGGAAGTCAATGGCTTGAATGAAGCATGCACAAGACCATGCAAAACCTCATTCAGGTCTCAGTCAGTCAAGGGAGGAGAATGAAAGAGTGAACAATAACAGAGAGAACATGGAAAAAACACCTAAGAGCACCAGGAGAGAAGGAAGGCCATGGACAGAGACCAAGAATCTATCATTGAACAGTCAGGAATGATAAGCAGGAAACTAGTGCACAAAATTACTGCCAGAAGGAAAGGGATGGCAGAAGGGCCAATGACAAACCACTTGCCACAGATGATGACAAACAAATACAGTGGAAAAACAACAAGAATGTGGCAACAATAATGTAGCATTAGTGGAAAGTCCAGCTTGATGGATGACAGATCGGGCAGAGTCCCTGCGTAAGGTTGAAGGAAGGGAGAGAGAGAGATGAAAGTTGGTACGAATATCAAGCAGACAAAGGTGAAGGGGGTTAAGGAGACACCACCAATAGGGCCCAAGAAGGAGAATAATGTGTAAACTAATGCCCAGAATGAGAAGACAAATAGGGGAGAAAAGAGGTAAAAACAGACCTGGCTGAGAAAATCAACAGTAAAAAGCTGAAGAATGAGCAATAGGGGACCATAAGAGCTCAGTGATGACAAAAGTGGCAAAAGCAACCAAGAAAGGTATGTCTAACCATAAGCAAATCTCATGGAAGACTTGGGGGTTGTAGAGACTACTTTGTTGATAGAATACAAACTGGCCAAGAGAGGTGGTTTGCCACAAAGATTTAACTTCCTGGCAAATGATGTGAATGGACTCAGAAGTGTATGGTTAATGCTGGAAAACAAAATGCCCTGGGACAGAAACTTCAAGGACAGTTGGAGCAAGGAAAGACCATATAATAGACTAAGTGAACCACCAGTAGGGGCAGGAATAGGAACATGCCCAATGAAGAGTAAGAAGATTGAGAATGTTGATTGGAAGCAAACTCTTGTCCAACATCCAAACTTTGAAAATTCTACCCTCATTGAATACCTCAGTCAGAGAGAGAAACATTGAAGAAGGGAGAGATTTAGTTGAAGAGGCAGTAAGGGACTACAGGAAGTAATACAAGCTCAGTCCAGGCACCATGACAAGTACTTGAAGCAAGGCTCACAAATGAGGACAAAGGACCCAAAGAAAGAAAACCATGGGTCCACAAGGTCTACTGTAGGAGATACATGACGACATACCCCAAAGAAATGAGGGGGTTTTAGGGGAAAAAAAAGAACATCTCATGCAGAAAAAAAAGGTTAATGGAAAACCTAGTGACCAGATATGCCATAACTAACAGGAAGATGATAAGCCAAATTTGGATGAGACAAGAAAGGAAGAAAATGCCAAATACAGAGTGGATGTGAGAAAGAAGTTACATCCCATGATACTCCCCCCCCCCCTTCAACTGAAAATGGGCTAACAGGTATAAATAGTCAAAGAAAAGGAATTCCAGCCCCAGGTCATGAATATGGCAAATGAAAGCTCTCATGACAATAAGAAACACAAGAGGGGCTGAAGTGAAGAGCAAGGAAAGGAAATACATGAAAAGGATGAACAGAACAACAAAAAAAGGAAGTAGGGGTTGAGAAATAAGTGGAGGAAAGTGTCTGACACATCAATCAACCATGGCCAACCACAGACCAGGTGAAAAATGATGATAGATGGGGTTATAAGGAAAATAATAGGAAACAGAAAGAGAAACAAAGAGAAGAGATACAAGGAAACAGATCAAAGTGGAGAAATAAAACACAACTTACAGTAGAAAGTGAGACTAACAGCAGGATAATAGGTGGATACCCAAGAATCATACATGTGATAGTCACTAACAAAAAGAGTGACAAACAAGACATCAGAAAGTGAGAAGATAAAAAAAGAGGTAGACCTAAAATTCAAAATGGAAGGTTAGTAGGAAATTGATCTAGACGAGGAATAGGAGTAAAGGGCAAGGTTATGAAAGAAGAAAAAAACTCTGGGAAAAGAAAGAGGATAGAAGTCATAGGATATCAGTCCAGGTTAACAGAGAGAAAGAAAACCAATAAAGACATCTGGGCAAGAAAATGAATCCACACTAATAATAAATACACCAAAAAAGGGAAGGAGTATGGTAAAGAACATAACACAACCCAATGAGTCCCGACTACAGAAAGACAAAGTATGGAGGAATAGAGCAGAAGTGGTTTAGGTTAAACAGAGAAGGGATGTTTACAGATACCCATCTGGAACACGAAGAAATGCCTCAGATAAAAGGTGAAGATAGGAGAGGGAGTACCAGAAGGTAGATAGAAAAGGGGCAAAGATATAAAACCAAGGAATGGGAAAGTGATACAGAAGGTAAAAGGTATGACCCCAAGCTGGCCAGATAGACACCAATGAAAGAGAATTGAGTAAAGGAAATGAAGAAAGTCTACAAACAGGACAAAAACAGTCACTAAAGAAAGGGGGACAAGGAATTTGATCATTAGAAAGGAACTATTAGAGAAAGGAAACAGCATAAGTTATAATAATAAACAAGGAGAAAAGACAATGTAAACCCAAGAAACATCGATCATGGAGCACAGGCAAAATACAATGAATGGAACATACTTGAAAATGAAATCCAGAGAGAATGGAAGGTCACAAATGGTAAGGAACTATCTAAAGCAAAGCAGGTTAAGGGCATAGTCCAACAGACCATTTTCAACTGATGAGAAAAAAATTCTGCCAACTGGACAGGAGTAGGGGGGCCAAAGAAGCATGTGGTAATCTACAACACATTGAACAATGGCTGCAAATACCCTTATAGCTAATGAGCCTCCTGATGCCGTAGTAAAATGAGGCTTAAATGTGAACCATGTCATGCATTCAGGACTAAGTACAAATCACCCTCATTTGTGAATTCTTGACAAAAAATTAAATCTTTTGAAACAAAAGCTACAGAAAAGAAAATCAAAGTTTGGTTAATGATGCAAATCTCAATACACTGAATACAGACAAGAAATTTAAACATGTCTGTACAATACAATGCTGAAGATAAGAATGAAGTTTCACGAGTGTAAGCACATAAAAGAAGAAAATTGCACATGGAGGTGTGTTTCCCTCCTATTGGTGGAAGGTTTTTATCACATGATATCATCATACAGTAACTAAATTCATATAAAATCATGTCAAATTAGGTGGAAGTTGCCTCAATGCAAGTGGCACGCAAATCTCTTTGGCAGATGCACTGAGGATGATAGTTAAACATTACATTAAACAAATATAGTAAGTTACAAAATATAAACTCTTAGATATTTGAGTAAAAATTAGAACTACAAGTTTTACTTAATTTGTGAAATTTCGTATGCAAGTTTGCCCTCAGTGTCCTCTTGAACCTGAGAGATGCTCACTGGTCCTAATAGGGTTAATAACTGAAACACAATAGTAACATTTGATGTCTATTGCTGAAGGCCTTTCCAGTGGTTTATTTTTCTACCACAGACATACAAAAGGAACAGAGAATACAAGAGTAAAAGTAGAATATTCTAATTGAGCCATACATGTCTCTGAAAATTGAAAAAGCTATTTTACAAAGCATGATCAATTAAAAGTGAAGGAATTATCACTAATGTTTTAAAAAAATTGGTTTTTCTGTGTTACCCTTTGAATGATATTTGTTCTTAAGTGACATTTATAGCTGACTATGAATAATAAATCTATATCATCATTCTAATACTGGCACTAGAAACCAAGGATGAATTAACAATACATCTTTGACACTTGTTTCTCTCTCTTTTTTTTGTTGTTAAGACTTTCAAATGTGTGGTTTTAGAGGTATTAGAAATTTTGCACAAATCCTTTTTGTTCAAAATAATTTAGTTTCATAACAGCTATACTTAGCCCTATAAGTATAATAGTTAAAACTTTAACTATACTTGTTGTATATTAATCCCTTATATTATTACTCAAAGTAACAAAACACAATTTTCATTAACATTCATCAGCCTTCAACTAATCTATTTCTATATAATATTTTATTCAAATATCAACTACAACCAATAATATCACTTAAAAATTCTACAACCAACATTAACAAAAAAGGTGATCAAAGACTTACATAACAAGTTATATAACATCTTTAGATAATAAAAAAAAAAAACGATTACTAAGTACACTTACCAAGGTCTTCAAAATGTTTAAAAAATCATTTTTTAATTCATAGTGCTGTAATTCTAGTGTAGACAACCTTTTTGATACTGGATTTAAACAATCATTCATTACTACTTTCTCAAATCCTGAATAACTTTTGGACTTAATTCTTTGAATGTGCTTTCTGCAAAGTTGGGAGTCCTCTGCATCTGTATCACAAGCTTCACTTAAACCTTCACTGCTATTATCTGTCATACAGTTTTCGTTAATACTACGACTCTGATGAGATGTGCATGAACTCTCAGATTTTTCTGTTACTGCTTTTAGCTTCACAGGTGAACTGCTAAGTACTGTGGGCTTGAAATCACTTTTAACAGTAAGGGAGGTGTATTTTTGTATTGCTTTTGTCTGATGTACACCACCACTCATGTGATGCTGAACAACCTGTTCCACATGTTCTTCCTTGTTATAACCAAGCTTTTCTTGGAAGAATGTATCACTTGGAAATGTTATTGAAGAATCTTCAGAACACCTGTGAAAAGAAAGATTTTAAAATTTAACATAATATACAAAATTAAAATCCTTCTAACAAGTAGTTTAAGTGTTAAGGTTTCTATTTTATAAGCTTAAAGAACAAACTGTACTTCATTCTATATACACACACACAGAGAGAACTGATAGCAAGCTACAGGAAAATAGCAAGTGATATTATCACGAACAAAAATCACAAATTACATGTACCACCATAACACACTAGCAATAGTAATAAAACTAATATGAACAAGTACTTCGCATCTCTTTACAGTTCTCCTTAGAATGATCTGCATCTAAAAAAGTGTGTTTATTAGTGGATAACATAAAAATGTCAGTTTTTTTTTCTCACCTGGCATAAAGCTATGAAACAGCTTTATGTCACTTTGTCCAATTTTCTGGTAGTTGTACTTGATCCAAAAAAAGCTTAATATTAGAATAAACAAGAAAAAATGCTTTAGCTAGATAAATACATTTGTTTCTTAATTCAAAATGTAACCAATAATTCTTTTTAAATCCTCTCTAACTTGAGCTACACGGTGACTTTTGCAATCTAAAAATAGATTATACACTCATATCATGCTTTGTCAACTTGATTTGCATAGCTTGTCTTTAATAATCCATAAAAACAATTAAGTTACATAATAAATTAACTACTAAACAGTAACAGAATATTTTTTATATCAATTAAAGGTTTATTTCTTCTTGCTGTGTTTTGACCACTGTCGGCTAACTCCAATAAGTATTTTCAGGATGACTTGCATATTCAAAAGATTATTTCAAGAATCTCTATCACATACCTGGAGGAAATTTTTTACAAATAAAGGCAAAAAAGTTATCCCACCAATATACGACTTGTCCCATTACTTTATAATCATTGAACATCTTGAAGTCCTTATAATCCTGTTAGACTTCAATGGCTGGGCAACATAATTAGCCCACATTACAAATATTTCTTTCATACTCTGTTTAAATAGTATATGATATTTTGCTAAAATAGTAAACAGTTTCATGTCATCATACACAATCAGTTAAAATAATTCAAGTTTTATGAGAATTAAATGGCTCTGAATAAATTCTAATAAGCTCATTAGATAAAAAAAATGTTTCCTAAAAACATAAATACAGTTTTTGGTTAATCCTTTCATGATGGGTCACGAGTGAAAGGCCATATCATCTTCTTGGTTGACTTGCATTAAAAATTTTATTGAACTACTATTTCATGAATTTATGTCAATAAGTTTGGTATCAAACTGTAGATTATAATTCATATATTAGTACTATATATATTACTCAATTTCTTAATTTTAGAGCAAATTTTAAATAAACACGAATAAACATCGATTTTTGTGTGTCGCATGGTATGTTAAATGCAACACTGGTTCAAATTAGATGTCTATAGTTTCGACCGAATTAGAAACTCAAATTACCAATATTGACAAGCTAGAATATAAAATAAGAGACTTTTATCTTTTCAATTTGCTAAGATATTGCTTATCTAATAAATCAAACACAGTGGCACCCCGCCCACCTCTTTCCATTTTTAGAAACACTCCCTCATATACACTTACTTCTATATATGACATCAATAACCAATTGGAAGCTCAGAATACCCCTAGTGGTTTTTTCAGCAAGTTTAATGGACTTGGCACCATTTCTTACTTTTGAACCAGTATTTCAATGAGGTAGGGTACATCTTTAGTCTGCTCGAAATTTCACATTTTTTTAGACTAAAATACATCTTCCAATTTTTTTAAAGGCTTAGCAACCTACATCAAGCAGCAACTGAGTACAATGGTCATTACTAGAAGAGATAACTGTTTGCTTTACTTCGTTAGTTACTGTTCTATGTTTGAAGAAAAATAAGTTTAAGAACTTATTTCAAAAGAGCAATAATCTATATACATATATAATGTATAATAATTGAATACAGCCAAGACAAGTTACCTTGCACAGACCAAAGGTCAGTTTTATGTTATTTGATACAGTAACATGAGTGCACGTGAACCGCATCATTGTAACTTCTGTATTGTTAGCCAGGCATGGCTGAAAGGTCAATATAATAAATATACATAAATGCATAATGTCATGAGACAAAAGCCATTTAGTCTAAACATTTATGTTTTCATGTTATAATCTGTTCATTTTAGAATGAAAGAGGCATATTTTATATTCATTTCCTAATTTCTTTATGGTGGTTGCAAGATTGGTCAAATTTAGCAAACCCATACAGAAATTAATTACTGAAAATAACAGATAAAATATAGTTTTTTTTTCTTAAGAAACATTTAATAACTATCTCAACATTATAAAAAGTTCACATGTGAAATTTCAAAATTTTCTGATGCATAAAAGTATTTTTAATCTTAAAATGAATATTACTTTGCATGATAGATAGGCAACATGCAAAATGAAAAACATTGCTTTACAAACCTTAAGACTTAATAAAAAAATTTGATATTTTGCATATGAAAGCATTGTAAT
>NW_013666135.1:302281-308937 GCF_000517525.1 Limulus polyphemus
CTGAAAGAGTTAAGACCAAAAGAATCTCAAAAGAGATGAAAAACATACCCTACACAAAGGGCAGTAATTATGTAACACTTTAGAATATTACAATAAAACATGAAAAATTAGATGAATAAATAGAATTTCTAATTTTTTCTAGATTTAATTTAGCTATTTTCATACAAACCCATTGCTGCTTCCACTAGTTGATTCCACATCCAAGACATTTTCATTTGAAGTATGCTCAGAACATGGCAGATCTTGTAAGCAAAAGAAAAATATTATTACACAACGTATTAACTGCATAACAGATACCCTAAAATATTAAAAAAAGTGTTGAAATTAACATCAAACAATATACAATGTAACTTACTAAACTTCACAGAATTAATGCAAACTTTATCCAAAACATTTTTACTGTAAAAACATTATCTTGCAAATTTAGGTTATTTTCGTTCATGAGGTACTTGTTAAATTTTAGGATATTGGCTGCAGAAAAAAAAAGTGAACATCAACCTCTTAAAAGACTTGAAGACAAAAGGTTAAAATATTATGCTTCATGGATATGTTTATCAAATAAAAATTGCACCTTACTGACACCAAAGAATATTTGTGTGGAGTGACAAGTATGTGTTCAAGATACTGGTGTGGGGTGGGAAGTGCAACTTCCTAATACCAATGTATTTGTGTGAAGTGACAACTGTATCTTACTGACACCACAATATCTGTGTTGAGTGACATATGGGAAGTGCAACTTCCTAATACCAATGTATTTGTGTGAAGTGACAACTGTACCTTACTGACACTACAATATCTGTGTTGAGTGACATATGGGAAGTGCAACTTCCTAATACCAATGTATTTGTGTGAAGTGACAACTGTACCTTACTAACACCACAATATCTGTGCTGAGTGACATATGGGAAGTGCAACTTAATAATAGCAAAGCATTTGTGTAATAACAAGTACACCATACTGATATCACACAGTATCCATGTGGAGTAACAAATACATTTTACAGTGATCACAATATTCTTACAGAATAGGATGTACACCTTACTGACATTAAAATATCCATATGGAGTAATATATAAATGCACCTTAGTAGCATCCAAGTATCCACATGGAGTGATAAGTGCACCATACTGATATTAACAATATCCATGTTGCGTGACAAATATAAAGTGTACCTTACAGACACCAAGACATTTGTGTGTAGCAACGGATATTCTTTTAAAACATCATAAATACAAAAGACAAAAACAGAGCATTACAACAACTGTTTAATAATCTAAATACATACTAGATGAATCAACTTTAAGTATGAAATTTTACTACTGCTATGTTGGCTAATCAAGAATAAATTGACCATTTCCCACAGTCCCATATGTATACTAAATGTATCCTTCGAAAGTTCATACTATGCATAAACAAAATATTTACTCACCAAACACAAGGTGTGTTTCAATCCAAGAATTTTTATAGCAGACAACATTATGATGTGACAGTTTTGCAAACAACTTCACTTCTCTCTGAACCTGCGTTGTGACAATAACAAGTTTAATAATAATGGTATACCAACAGAATATTTTAATTATGAATTTATTGTGTATGAATTCTTAAAATAAGCTTCATTTTTATGTCAAACTTCAGAAATAACACAGCACAAAAAATAGGACACAATAGCACGTTTTTACAAGTATGTATGACAAGGGGGTGCAACTGTTTATTTGTACAAGCATGCATGAAGAGGGAAGCAAAGAGAGAATGGCGTTTATTTTCAAAGCATGCTTGAAAAGATGAGACATGTTTATTTTTATAATGTGCATGGAGAGGGAAAAACTGCTGTTCATTTTTTTATAAGTATGCTAAGAAAAGCCACCCTCCATTGTGCCATTAAAGGTTTGCTTTATCAGTATGATTCTTAACAAAATTGTCTTCACACTATTAACAGACTTTTTTTACCCTTATTATAAGGAGAAAAAAAAAGTCATACTTTAAAAATTACTATAGATTACTATTTTCTACTAAAAAATCATAATTATTTATTGAGGAAATAAAGAGATAGCCTACCTTTTCTGACAGTCTGCAATTCTTAAATGTTATTTTCTTTATAGCATATTCATGGCCATCTAAGCGAGATCGGGCCTAAATATAAATATTTAGATAAATCATTACAAAGAGTCATCAAATTACACAAACTTTTTACATACTTAATCAAAGATATGTTCCCAAAATTATTGGTGAAAATCCTAATGAATGAGTGTGATTCTATTACAACATAATCAAAAGACATACTTTAAACTGATGTTTAAGTGTCTTCATCTTTACTTGTTTGTTGGTCTAATAATATGATGAAATCAATACAATTGTCTCACTATAGCATGACGTACACTAAGAATAATTTCTCTCTGACATATCTGACAACCTTCCAAAAATTAAATATTTTAAACACAAAAAGAGGCAGAAAAACTTTTGCAAAACTGTAATTATCCTCAAATTATCAAAAACATTTTGAAGGATAAACATTCATTGTTCTGTAAATGTTCATACAATTGTTTCTTACCTTACAAACTACACCAAAACCTCCTTCTGCCACTTTTCCAATTTCTTGAAATTCATTTTCATATCTACTAAGGCTTAGATTTGTTGTGCTCAACAAGGGGGACCTAGTAAGATCAAAGATGTGCTCATAAAATATGAAGACTTTACCTAGAATTACTAATTACCATGTGTACCCCATAAACTTTTTGAACATATTTCACTAAACTGTTTATATACCAAACTATGTGTGGGTTCATGAATTTATTGGTCTCAGGATCTCCAACAATGTAAATAGCATGTAAACCAAGAGCCCTGGTATTGGGTTAGCAGATATAGTATGATTTACATGTTGTTATAGCTTCTTCTTGACCTTCACTCATAAGTTTATAAAATTATGACCCAAAGCAAACATTTAAACAAAAATACATTCAATATTACAATTAATCTCATTAATTACTACTGGTGTTTCCTTTGCATTTTACATAGAAAATGAGTGACCTTAGGCCCCTTTTTTGTCACTGAAAGTTGTGACAGCCAAAGACATTCAAATACCATATTATCTAATATGTGGTCCCCAACATTAGTGAACAGTGTAAAAACAAGTTAATAATTTGAGGTTTAATGTATACATGCATACAACTCAACCAATGTTAAACCTCCATGTACCAAATCTCTCCTATAAAATTATTTTGGATATTAACATAATTTATATAAAACACATTACTGATCATATCTTCTGCATTTAACACAAAACAAAAGACTAAAAACTATTATGTTTTACATCTGAATGCAAACCACTCTTACAGCTTCACTCGGATATTTCCAGTGAAACTGAAGACATTATGTTAATGAGAGAACTAAGTAAATAGTGGAGTACAAGAGATATTCATGTAAAAAACTTTTTTTAATCACATTTTGTTAAAATCAGTTTGCTTTGCCTGTTAACCTAAACAGACCATAACCAACGTTTAAGTAGAAGGCCAGAAGAGAAAGTATGGAGGGTAAGCTGGGTGCATGTGTTATTTTGAACTATAGAATGCCCATTATTGGTTGTGTAGAATAACTTTAATCAAATCATCATGTATTATATAAATGAAGTGTTTTGAACAAATACTGTACTGTCTCATTATAATGCTACATCGGAAGCCATGTGCACCCAAGATTGATATAGGTGGGGGAAGAGTTATAACCAACTAACTAAGAAGACACTCATGCTGAGCAAGTACAGATTCAACAGACTACTAAAGCAATCAATTAAATAACTGTTTATTTATGTAGGGAAAACAGATATAAAAAGAATATAGATAAGACAAAATAAGATACAATAAGATACAACAGTCACCTTAAAAACAATCTGCATTTTCATTGGATAATTAAAATCACGTCAAAAATGAGCAGGCTTAACACTACTCTAAACCTGTTGCATTAATGACAAGACATTTCTATGTCCTTCCGACACTGAGTAGTATCTTGGTTTCACCCGTAAACAATTCTTGGAACATCTTACCCTCTCCACAAAGTTAAATCATTTCCTCTTTCATTACATCATTTATGACCAGCTAGATGGAATCTTCACTGGGTTCAACAATAGCCAGTAATTTTCTATGTTATTATGAATGCAAGTGGCTAGAAAACTGCCAATGTGACTTTAAACTTGTCCTTTACAAATGCTATATGGATGATACTTTCTTACTATTTTGATAATCGAGTCACATTTCCAAATTCCTTTCTTCTCTTAATTTCCAACATCCCAATATCAAGTTCACATCTGAACTTAATATTCACATCTCTGAGCTTTGCACTTGTGACTTTCCACTTTTTTTTTCCTTTTTATTGACAGAGTGTAATGAATTTAGCCTCTGAAGCCAAGTGACAATGAGCTAAACAGCAGATGATATCACAGCATTATATCCAAGAAAGCATTATAATAAGGCAGTGATAAAACTCTTTCTCCAGTTCTTAAATGGATTATACTTATTCATGAAGCCAGAAAATGCTGCTTTCATTAGTTATTAAAAATAGTTACTATTGTAAATACAGTTATACAACTGAAAATTATTAACAGTAGCCATTGACTTTAACATTAAACATGAGTAGAACACCTGGGCAACCTCTTTATATTAACATCACAAAACATTTTGTTAACTGCACCTAACTTAATACATGCTAAATTTCTTGTTTTTATGAATATTTCTTTATTTATTGTTATAAAAGTAAATAAAAAGTAAAACTTAGAAACTTATTAGGTTAGATAAGAAAACAGAAATGAGAAAAATTAAATATTTATCATAATACTCAAATTCCTAGAATGCATAAATTGTGTTGTGCGACTGTAATTCAATCTTCTTTTTTTATATAAAAAGCTGTCTGACTGGGGCATACTCTGAGAAGATCTTTAAATCAACAAACTAAATGAACCCACACTCAAAAATAATATTAGCTTTTGGCTGTTAGAAAAAATAGTGTATAATTGTCTGTAAAAATATAGTCGTTCTAGAAAGAAAAGATGGGTAATTTATATTCATTTTGCATTTTTCAACTTTTAATTTTAGAATAGGTTGCTGATTTTGCTACAGGTGGTGTTAGGGTAGAGAAAATAGCTTTACTGAAGAAAAAAAATTCATTTAGAAGATTCTAGAAGTTATGTAATTGAAATATAAAACTGCAAGATTTAATTTTCTTAAATCAAAAATGTTAAAAAAAATCAGGTAAAGAATATGAACCATAGAATTTATTGATATCAAGTTTGTGACAGATTTACTCGTGACATCTTTTAAGTATCTAATTACAAAGCATTAATATTAGTAACTTGATGTAAAAAGGATTAATTTATAAAGTTACGAAACACTACAATTAGATTTGCCATATTTCCCCCATTACTTATATGATCATATATACTATTTAAAACAAAGCATGTAACACTCTAATCATAAATATTATCTAGTATTACAGTAAGAAAAGTATTCACTTACTTGAAATATTCAGTGAAGAGGTAAATGAAAGCAAAATTGCAAGTTACATGAGACATACAGTTATGAATATAAATTATACTTGACAAACAGCTGAGTGTTAAGTGAAATTATTTGGAGCAGTTTTGGGTTTAAAGATATTTGAAAGTCATAAGAGCTGGATATTCTTTTGAAATGAATAAGTTTTATATATGCATGGGGTCAGTTCATTGGATCTATGCCCATATTGGAGAATTAATGTTTACTATAATTATGAAGTTACTATGTGTATCTTCACAAAATTTGACAAGCTTTCAGTAAATGAAATGTTTGTTATACACAAAACATCAGAATATTTAACAAAGTATTGTTACTAAAGATTTGTCTGTGAATTTTCTGAGTCAGTCTGGCTAGTCTAAGTAAGATAATTTTCATTTAAAAAAATATTTTTTTCCAAAAATACTTACCTCCTCTCACACTACAGCAATACTTGACTGCTAGGTTTCTTCCTTTGTCCATTTAAGCATTGGTCTGATTGTTTCTTGCTTGCCCGAGTCTTTTATTCCACACTTAATTGTTCTCGGTGATATTTGCCTCCTAACACTCTCCACCTACATCAATGTGCCCTCTATCCTGGTATTGTATAAAAGCACCTCATTTACATAATATTATAAATTTTTCAAGACTGACTCAATCCACATTCTCTAACACCTCTTAGTGGGGAGAAAGGGAAGAAGAGTGTGAGAGGAGGTAAGTATTATTGGAAATACAGTTCCAATTTAGGAAAATGTTTACTTCCAAAACATACTTACCTCCTCTTACAGTAAAAACTAGAATCCCACATTGATAAGGTAGAGGGGCCGGTGAGGGCATTCCATACAGAAAGCGTCTACATATATCATGGGTGTGTCAACAGAAGATTGGCACCCTAATGGGGGAATCTTGCTACATCTAGAACATGTTTGCTCTTCACCTGGAACTTAATTCATGTACTGTGGGTGGAATTTTACATAATTTATCATCACTATTGGCCAGGCCCCAACCAAACAGCCAAAGTTCTACTGCTTGGGTTTGTAATTATAGGGCCATGGTTCCTATATCCCATGTTGGTGGCTAGGACAATTGGACCTCAATATATATATATATATATATATATATATATATATACACACACACACACAC
>NW_013666135.1:309351-319614 GCF_000517525.1 Limulus polyphemus
CTTTATCCCCCAACTCGAGTGGATAAGGTAAATTCTTCTTCTCTCTGGAATCGGACCACTCTGCATACACAATTACGAAAAGACAATGGACCCTCTTCCATGGACAATGTACTGAACCAATATTGATAAAAAAAAGAGGGTCCACACTCAACCCAATTGGACAGCCGAGCACCAAATTTGAACTTGTATAACGAGTAGGCTCCTGCATAGGCTAGTGCCTCTTCTATCGACATCTAAGAAAACATCCAGGGACCTCTAAGACTGGAGGAAATTCACTCTAACACTCTGGAGGAAAATCCTCTGTCCACCACCCCAGTGACAGGAAACCGGGTGTAGTAAGGACTCCCTAGCTCCACTAGTAGAATCTGGGTGTAATGCACAGTGGCAAGTCCTGAGGAACAGTGCTCTGGAAACAGTGCAATAGGCAAACCAAGTTCCCTAAATTTTTAAAAGCAAAATGGCTCAGACTTATTCAATCCAATGATTGGCAGGGATGGGATGGTTCCCCTTATACTTATGATAGTCCAGAATAGTACAGTAATATCACCCAGACAGCCCCTAGGTGATCTTATGGAACATCTCATTTCTACAAAATCTGTTGCAACCTAGATAAAAGGTATTGAGTTAGTGGTTGCTGGTGTGGAATTGGTTTGATAAATCACACCTACCTGCTGCCTGGACAACACTCACCACAGCGTGGGATCCAGTGAAAAAGAGGTAAGAGCCCTGTAAAATAAAGAAGAGACAAGAGGAGCAGTAAAATTACTCACCTCAGCTTATAATCTAACTGATGTGGTCAAGATATCTACAGGTGTAGTCAAAATCCCTCAGAGGAAGATAATGCCAGATCATGCAAATAATGCGAGATAAAACTATTGGGAAAGATCCACATACCAGCCTGCACAATGTCCTCCAGCAGGTAATTCAACCAAGGCTGCTAAGGATATAGAAAAGTGACAAATCAGATGAGACATGACTCACCAAAGTCTCTTCACCTTCAAAGATAGCCCAGAATATGTAAGGTAACTGGGGATAAATCACAGGAAATTGAAGGATCCCAATGAATAAAAAGTTGTTGCCTATCACTTTTAAAGGAATTAGTGTGAGGCATATAACATTTCTGGGCCCTAACTGAGGCTTGATATGAGAAATAGTTGTCAGAAGAATCAGTGAGAAGGGTTTATCCCCTTCCCTGGCTGCCAGTGTCTTAGATAGGAAGGATCTGTCTGGGTATAGAAGGATGTACATAGAATGATAAAGAGTCCTATGCACAGGCAGCTGAACCAACTCTGACTGGCGATGTTCACAGGCCAGCGGCAACAAAAAATAAACTTTAAGAGAAAGGTGATACATGAAGCTAAGGGCTCAAACAGATGTTGAGACAGAGCATGTAATACCACCTTAATATCCCAGTTAGATAATTTAAAAGGTCTTTTGGGACAAAAAGGACCAGAAAAGACTTGAGAGGGCCAGAGAGCACTGGGGACTCAAATAATTTCTGTCTTTTTGAGTATCTAAAGGTAATCGATAAAGCCACCTTATATAAGGTGATTGCAGAAAATACTAAACCCTGGTCAAAAAACGAACTAAGGCTGGCACATCTGGACAAAGTGGGTTCAATCTCCTCAAGAGACATCACTGTCGATATGTTTGCCATTTCCTTTGATAAATGTCCATCATGGAACTATGTAGAGACTGAAACAGATACATGGCAACCTTAGAAGTTAAGCCTTGATGCCATGTGAAGGACCGCATAACTTCCATACATGAAGCTTGAGCTTTGGGATATCTGGATGTATGATGTCGGATCATGGCTGCCTCAACAGAGATGGCCAAAGAAGAAGTAGCAGAGATGAGCACTTTTGAAGGTACCAAAGAAGCAGAAACCATGTTTAAGCCATTCCAGTGCTATCAACAGCATATGACAAGAAGTTGAACGAACCATACCCAGAACTTTGGGTAACAGATGAATCAGTGGGAAGGCATAGACTATGGTACAATTATGTCCAGTCCTGACTAAATGCATCTATCACCAATGCCCGAGGATGAGGTACAGGGGACCAAAATGCCCGTAGTTAATTGTTTCAATGAGCGGCAAATGCATTGATCATCAGTGTCCCAAACCAAGATTAAATCCAATGGAAAACCTCACAATGTACTATCTATTCAGTCGGGAGAATCAAGGTTCAGTCGAGATAATTGATCTGCTATTAAATTCAGCACCCCTGGAACCTAGCAAGGCAGTAGACTGATAATGATGGAAGTGAGCCCAATAAAGAAGATCCAATGTTTGAAAACAAAGATTTTGTGACCAAGTGCCCCCTTGACAGGAAATGTAAGACACCACCCTGGAATTGTCATTTGTGAAGCCTGATGATTTTCCTCTGAATAATTCCAGAATTTGAGACATCACCCTTTGAACAGCAAGAATTTGTAAAACATTGATGTGGAAGGAAGTTTCATCATCCGTCCATAAGTCCTAGAATTCCTGACCATTGATATACGCACCCCATTCCTGAAGTGAGGTATCTGTGAAGAGATGTATCTCGGGATGAGGTGGTGGTAGAGGAACACCTATCATAGTATTGTTCTGATCTAACCACCACTCAAGATCTAAGATGTCGACCCTGACTAAGGAAACTGGGTGGTCCAGTGGATTGCTGTTTGTGATCCATTGGTTGTGCAGCAACCACTGAAGGGATCTCATGCATGCTCATCCCAAAGGAATGAGGGATTCGAGTGATGCCCACATCCCCAAAAGAGAAAGATCCATCCACACAGTTGGAGAAGGAGACACGAGTAAGAATTTGACTGCTTGTTCCATAGCATGGAGCCAGATGGGAGTCGGCTGATCTCCACTGATATATGTGTTGAAAAAAAAGACACCCAGATGGACGATATGTAGAGTTAGAATGAAAATAGATTTCTCGGCTCTGATAATAAAGCTTGCCTTGGTAGCTTGTGAAAGGAGAATCTGATGAGATGGTGCTAGGAGTAAAAAGTCATCCATATAATGGTGTGTGCACAGGCCTAAAGAATGGAGGTGACAATAATTCATGCTGTATATATATATATATATACTTATATATATATAAAAATTTTTCTTTTAAAAGAAAATCAACTGGGTGACACAAAAATTGCTCAAAAAAGTCTGTAACAGTCGCAGTACAGAGAAATTCGTTCCCAAATGCTTTATCGAGAAAAAGTGATAACATAACATTATCTGAATGAGGTGCTTACATACAGAACCAGGATAGAGGGCACACTGAAGTAGATGGAGAGTTTCACGAGACAAATATCGCCAAGGACAATTAAGTGTGGAATAAAAGACTCGAGCAAGCAAGAAAAAATCAGACCAATGCTTAAATGGACAAAAGAAGAAACCTAGCAGTCAAGTATTGCTGTAGTGTGAGAGGAGGTAAGTATTTTTGGAAAAAAATATTTTTTTTTAAATGAAAATTATCTTACTTAGACTAGCCAGACTGACTCAGAAAATTCACAGACAAATCTTTAGTAACAATACTTTGTTAAATATTCTGATGTTTTGTGTATAACAAACATTTCACATTTACTGAAAGCTTGTCAAATTTTGTGAAGATACACATAGTAGCTTCATAATTATAGTAAACATTAATTCTCCAATATGGGCATAGATCCAATGAACTGACCCCATGCATATATAAAACTTATTTATTTCAAAAGAATATACAGCTCTTATGACTTTCAAATATCTTTAAACCCAAAACTGTTCCAAATAACTTCACTTAACACTCAGCTGTTTGTCAAGTATAATTTATATTCATAACTGTATGTCTCATGTAACTTGCAATTTTGCTTTCATTTACCTCTTCACTGAATATTTCAAGTAAGTGAATACTTTTCTTACTGTAATACTAGATAATATTTATGTTTACAGTATTATATGCTTTGTTTTAAATAATATATATGATCATATAAGTACTGGGGAAAATATGGCAAATTTAATTGTACTGTTTTGTAACTTTATAAATTAATCCTTTTTACATCAAGTTACTAACATTAATGCTTTGTAATTAGATATTTAAAAGATATCACGATTAAATTGTCATAAACTTGCTATCAATAAATTCTATGGGTAATATTCTTTACCTGATTTTAAAAGAAACTAGACAAAATTAATTTACAGTTTGATTAGAAAGTTATATTTCTCTATTGGGTGTGCAAATAACAAATACTTGGGAAAAAGAAAATATTTACCTTGAGCTTGAGGGTACAAGCTCCAGGGTGTTATTAAAGTTCTTCATATTTCCATTCTGTTCAAACAAAAAATAACAATGTTCAAATTTGGTTATGTAACTATGATATAAATAGAGATTGTTTTCAATTCACAACATGACAAAAGTTCAAATCAAAAGCCAATCTTAGAACATTTTTAATACTATTTACATCTTTCAAATATACATCAAAAAGTGATAATTTTAGCAATACAAGCAAACACAAAAGCTGAAAAAGAACCAAAGAAAATAATTTGACAAAGGAAAATAGTGAACAAACTCGTGAAGTCGAAAGGATGTCAAAACAGTTTGTTGAGCCTTTTGACAGCTCCATTAAGATTTCAAATTTATTTGAAATTGACCTGGATTTCTATTTAATTACCAGGTTACAATACCATTAATCAGATTTAAAGTAATGACTGGTATGGAAGACAGAGGGTAAATATTATTATCTAAAAGGTTTAATGTTGGACAAAGAATTAATTTGCAACATCAGTGGTTCCGGTTTTATGTACAGATCTTGGTGAAGGTGTAAAAAGTTGTGTAAGATGTTCTTCAAAAACTGCTACATTTACATCATCTTTAAGAAAAACTTCACTCAGAAAGTATTATGAATCTGTATTGACCATCATGAAAAGTACTCAAGAGGTGACAGAATCAGGAGGCATTTAACTTAAAATTTTTTTATAGCCATGAAATGCAAAGGTCTGCTCACAAAACAAACTACTTAGACCAATCATCCTCTGGAAACACTTTCTTTAGTAAATAATAGCTTCTGGTCTTATGAAATATCTTGAGAAGAAAATCCATGTTTAGGAAAAAAGTTTATCTCTTTACCAAGATATGGTCAAATAGTCAACAACTTCAAGTCATATGATCTTAATGATATCATCACACTTATTTATCACTGTACAATCACTCACATAAATAAACAAGTTTAGGACACATGTCTATAATGAAGGTTATAATTTTTCTACACTCAAAATGTACTTCCAACAGGTACATACTTCCACTCTCATACAATAGCTATTCTTGTTCAGTGCTACCCTTTATTTGTAAAATTTTTTTTGCATGCCACAAGCCTTTCACTCCCATGTACCCTCGATTCATATGGTTTAACTTATTCTAGTATGCAAATTATCATGCAACAAACCTCCACCAATAGTAGTGCCACACACATGAGTCCCTCTATGCTATTCAGTTGATAGCGAGGTGGAAGAGTGGGAAGTGTAAGCAGAAGTAAGGACCTGTCAGAAAAAAATTTTCAGTGTAGGAAAATTATAACTTCCAACAAGGCCTTACTTCCACTCACATACATAACTAGAATCCAACATTGAATAGGTGGAGGGACCAGTGTGAGGGAGAAAGTAAAAGCATCTTTCAAAAACATCTGAAAGATACCCTAATGAGGGAAGCCTCTAATAATTGAATTATACATGGGAGACTGCACCACTTTTGTACCAGGTATACTACTCACACAGATGTAGAAAAGGTTGAAACATCCGGGTGGAAAATTGAGAGTAGCACATCCCAATGGGAGAGAAAACAGTTGGACAGTGATCCTAACCACAATATATCATAATTTCAATCTCCCTGATGAACAAAATGTGGGTGAATAAGGGATATTCCCCAAGGTGTAGGTAAAGTGGCTAGAGCACAACAGACTGTAAAACTCAATCGTTGAGAACCAACATCTATGCAGGGGTATGAAAGAGGATCATACCGTCTTCACCTCAAGTTCAGCCAATCATAGGAGGAATTCCACCAATCTGTAAACAGGGCACATGTGAGCAGAGTGAAATAACAAGTATATCCCACTCATATCAAACAAACCAGAACCAACTCAAACACAGTAACATCCTCCCCATAAAGACATCAAGGGGTAGTGCAAGAGAAAGAATCAGAGCAACCAACAAGTGCACCCACCATGATCCACAACACTGGGGTAGTGCACTCCAGGCGAATTGAGTGAGGGACCAGGCATCCTGAACACATGTAAGGATTTGTGTTGATTGTTTCAGCTCTGAATCCAAAACTCAACCACTGGGAAGAGACTTCCATGCAGGGGTAGGATGAGAGATCCCAATAATTATGACAGCACACTCCAAAGCTACAACACTGCCTCAAACAAACTCGTGCAGAGATGGAGCATCCATTTGGAGAACATCTCGTCATCTACACCAGCAGAACACCACTGCCCTACTTTCAATTGAATGGAGTCTTTATTGTTTATATTAAGAATATCTCTCATTCAGGAGGATACCTCCATGGTGTTCATCACCCCAGCAGCTTGGAACTGGAAAGTGGTAAGGACTCTCTTACTCCAATTGAAGAAAAAGGGGATGGAGCAAACACGGTGGGAGTCTGGAGGAACATTCACACCAGAGACACTTCAATGGGAGACCAAAAAACTCTATTTTGAAAAGCAGACCAAATCTGATTTATTCAATCTAAGGAATGGCAGTGGTAAGCAGCAATCCCGTCCTTCTGCTATCACCATAAAGTCCATGGGTTAGTACAGTCTGGAACTGGCATATATTTATGAAGCAAAGATATTACAAGGAATAACCTACATGTGATTTTGTGGAACACCCTATCTCTAGTTTATGTGATTGTAATGAACAGTGTGCATTTTGTGGCTATGGAAATTATGAAAGTGAAGTCAACATTGGCTTTTAGTGTGAGTTTTGGTACAATTCTAAGTGACTGAAATATACCTGGACAGGCACCACTTGCCACAGGGCTCACCGAAAAGTGATGGATGGCAACAGGTGGAAGTCAGTACCCCGATGAGGATGAAACAGTACCCAAAGCAGATAATGAGAGATAAGCATATGAGATGTAGTCCCAGTGCTTGACAGACAAAGTTCCTCCAAAGGACAGCAGGATTGAGATGCAGGTAAAAGGTATGGTGCCTGAATGGAGTGAAGACATTAGGAATTGATTATGGGAAGAAGGAGACAAGGAATAAAAGGCCAATCGAATCACAAGCTGATTCCAATGAGTAAGAGAGGAAGGGGAAAAAATCACAAACAGAGGAGTGATGCAAGGGAAAGAAACTGCGGGAAATGAAGTCAATGAAAAGAAGCAATGAAGCAACCCAGAGCATGTCTGGATCCGACCAAAAAGTTGGAAGATGGCAAGAGACGAAAATGATGAAAAGAATATTCCACATGAGCCCCAAAGTGTGGGTTAGTAAAATCAATTCAGAACAAAATGAACACATCAAGCTGAAACAGCCAAGAAAACCAATTCTGCGCTGGCCAGAAAGAATCAGTTAGAAAGACCTAACCCACAGTGAAATGAATAATCAAAATTACCTTTAGAAGAAGAGTAATGGAATGAGAAAAAAAGCTAAAGTTATAAAGTGGATCTAATCCTGTCTCAACATATCGACAGCCAGGGTGAATGGATTATGAACTGGAGACCAAAAACAAAAGAGGTAACATGGAATCGAGAAAGGAGTCAAATGGTTCCCGTGGAGGAATACCCCCACAGAAGACAGAGCCACTGAAATCTTGAGGAACGATAAGCCACTCCATGGAACTGGAAAGGCAATTTGCCATGAGGATGAAAGCACCTGGAACATGACATGCCAGGAGACATATGTCAAGTGTGCATGGGTTCAAAAAAGGGAGATCCACTGTCTACCACAAAGGGAACAAGAATGAGTGCACCCTTGATGAGTGATATAAGCCACCACCATTGAATAGTATTAATGAAACACATTTAGTTAAATCCTGAAAAGAGGAAGAAAGTGAACAAAAGCACAATGGACTGCCGGAAGTGCTAGGGTGTTAACATGGTAAGACCTTTCATCCATAGACCATTGTCTTGAAGCTTCCTGCTGATCAGCCCACACACCCCAACTTTTGAGATAAGCATCAGGGAAGAGAAACAAATCCGGATGATAGGGAAGAATTGGTAACCCCAATGGGATGGAAGGTACGTTCAACCACCAAGAATATAGTCAAAGAGGGAAGTAGGGAAGCTGAAAGAAGAATCCAAATTAACCCTAGCAAGAGACCATGGGTCATGCAGCATCTTCAGAAAATATCACAAATGTGCCAGACAAAAAGGGAAAAGTGCATCCATAGAAGTCACATCCCTAAATGCATTAGAACCTCACTAGCTGTAAGATAGTGAACTGTAATGGTGTGGATAATAGAAACCTCCATCGAATGGATTCAATGAGGAAAAAGGATGTTCCCAATGGAGGTGGGAAATTAAAATGACATTTCCTAAATAGCAGAGATTGTTAGGTATGTAACAGAAAAAACTTACCCAATTGGAAAATACAACGACCCGAGCTGCTCGTGTAAGAAGCATACGAATATGTCATGATCCCCTGTTTGAAAGGAGCTAACCAAAGTCAGATGTCCAAGTAGTAGTGTAAGTAAAAATCCCCCAAAATGTGTAAGTCAATAATATTTGTTATATCCTTGTTTCTCAACCTTGTTGTGAATCAAACATAATTAAAATGGGTACTCCCATTGGTTAATAGTCACCAAGCCCAGCGAAGCTAAGCTTTTGTTAGATAATTAAAGGCCTAAAACAAGTCTCAGAATTTATTTTATCTGAAACAAAACTAGAATGAGATTATCACTTGAAAATCATATTGTGCAAAATAAAAGCCAATGATTTTGATAAAATATTTGTGCACAAAGCTTAAGCCATTAATTTTTTGTGTGTTTTTCCTTTGCTACAAAGTTATCCTGGACAGTATAATATATACAGATAATAAAAAACTAACTTGCAATGTTTTATTTCTACTCATTAGTAAATAAAAAAATGTCATTAGTAAATTCTGATGAATCAAATATTAATACTTCAACCAATTCCCAATGCTACTAAAAACATCTTGAATGTGTATTATGATCCATCTAGCATGCTCCCCAATAAATATATATTACTGCCAATGCAATCTTGCAAAGAGCCTCACCTCAACAGCAAGCACTAAGCAGGCAAGATGAGTTGAACTGTCATCCCCTACTTGATGTGATTTTCAGGAGACAGAAGTATTTTCTCTAAGACAACACTGGCCACATGGGCGGTTTCCATCATCTCCATAATATCAATATATAGAAATAATAAGGTGGTTGTGGGAGCTGGGTAAAAACGAAATAATTAACAACATTTCTTTAGAGCCTCTGTGAAGATTGAAGAATGACAACTGGATGGAGACAAAAATTAGAGGTAGATGAAACTACAATGTGGTATAAGTAATGTGACATAAAGGATCATCCACACCCCTGCCCGCAGTATCTCATCCACAGAATGTCAATCGATGGAGGAAAGAGAAACAGAGATGACAAATCTGATGGGAGGAGATACGAAAATAATTAAAATTGTCATAAAAGAATATGAGTTAGAAAAGCAATCCTATGGCAGAAAAAACTATAATTTTGACTGCTTCCAAGGGGGCTAGTACAGGTGAGGTAAACTACAATTCAGGACAAAGGAGACAATCAGGATCAAAATGACTGTACAGAGTAGAAATGGAAGGAAGAATGACTGTTCAAAAATGGTGCACTACTGTTCTGGGTTAGCAATCACTAGCATCACCCATCCTCTAAAGTTGAATGTCAGGGGAAAACTAAAATCTGCTGATCTCTGAGCACCCCTGGTTTATTTAAACCTAAATACCTGCCAATAAAAAGTGAGATACTTTTGGTAGGACAGTGTATTGTAAACAGTTATATAATCTGTAACACCGTTTGTTTACTCTACAAAATAAATGTGTGCTAGCCAATGTCCTATTTATAAATTAAAAACATAGTACATGATCACCTACCTTAATAAAGCTAAGACTATTCCTTTTCTCTTCAAACAACTCCAAGATGATCTTACAGACATGGCCTTTTAACCATTCCAATTGTTTTGTTGGATAAATGTAGTTCAGTAGCTATAAATCAAAACAAAACTTTATGTTCGTGTGTGTTTTATATATATATATTAGGTCATCAAGAAATTAATGTCACTTTTTGTTAGATGAAAAAACCCGAACAAC
>NW_013666135.1:320096-334931 GCF_000517525.1 Limulus polyphemus
GCCCTGATTAAAGAAATCACTTGACTTTGAAGCAAAAAAACATGTTGATGTCCTCTTTAACACCTTCCACATTTGCATACATTTTCCCATTAAGATGATGTTGCAATGAAAAAGATGGTAATCTGATGGTGCCATACCTGGAGAATATGGTAGGTGAGGGAGAACTTCCCAACCTCACTGCATAATCTTGTATTGTGTCAATCGTGCCACATGTGGATGTGCATTGTCATGGAAAAGAAGAACACCTTTCCAACTGACAAGGATGAAGGGTTTGATTTAAACATTCCAGTTGTTGACTATAGATCTCTGCATTGACAGTTTGCTGTGGACTGAGAAGTTCAAAATGAATTACTCCTTTGATGTCTCACCAAATGCAAAGCATCACTTTCTGCGGATGGAGTCCAGGTTTTGGGGTGTAACAAAGTTATTATTATATATTTATTTTAATATCACCGTTTGTTTAGATTAAATTTATATTTAGAAACATACATAGCTTATACTGTTAAATATGTATTGCAAAACTCCTGCCTATTCTCCAAATTTGAAGACTTTTCAAGAGTAAGAATCAACAATATATTTGTATACGTAAACACTTGTATTAGCATCAGTACTGTTACATAAAACTGAAATTTCTAGAAAGCCTCCACATGCCTATAAATATAACTAACGCAATGCACCAAAAAAAGAGTATCAATTATTAGTGTGCTATGATCAATGTGCTATAAACTTCGGAAGCCATAACTGTGATTGTTATAATGCTTATCAATCGGAAAACTTCAGATATTTGACCAGGAGCATTTACAAATTTCGAAAATTATAAATCATTTAACTTCAGTGAATTCTCATCAGACATTAGTATTTTTACGAAAACATTATATAAATTCATCGTGGAAAACTCAGCATGTGTGGCTGGTAAACAATGAAGGACAAAGCTAGCTAGCTTTCTGTTAAGTGAATTATACCTACGTCAATTCGTAATCAACTTGCTCATCGTGAAACCTCGATAAGATATCGAAGAAGCCAGACTAAAAGGAAGACTTTATATTGCTTGTAAGTTTGTGAAACTTTTGTTTATAAATCATTGTTTGTATTAACTATTTGTAAATTGTATTGTTGTGTGTGTGTGTGTGTATATATGTGTATTAAAACGTATTTGAGTTAAAAAATAAAACTGTGTGTACCAATCTTGTTGGCATATACCATAAACTAACTATGCATCAGCTTTTACTAAACTACTAAATCCAAAGTACTATTTAACTATTAAATTTAAATTTATCAGTTAATGCAATTTCATGCTACTTGAAATTCTAATACGTAACAGGAGTCAAAAGTGGTTTTTTGTCTGGGACTGAGCCATTGTTTTTGGCATTTAATATTCACATAGAAAATCTATTCTTCATCACCGATGACAATTCTATCCAAATATAGTTCACATGCATTATGCACCAGAAAAGATGAAGCAACGTTCACACATTGGAAACGACGATAATCGGAGAGTTTGTTAGGCACCCAAACACCTTCTTTTCCCATATTCCTTAGATGTTTACATATTGTTTCATGAGAGACATACAATTTCAGGGCCATTTCACGAGTGTGTTGCCTTGGGTTGGACTCAACAAGCAGAGCATCAATATCAATTCCAACATGTTGGCCCCTGCCATCACAGTTTTTATGGCTAAAGTCACTTGAACAAAATTTGCTGAACCATCATTGACACTTACGAACGTTCAAAACGTTTCCCTAAACTTATTTGATATTCTTTGTAGCTACAGAGGCATTGTTTCCCTTTTTGTATTCAAACAGCATTAAATGCCGAATGTGTCTGGTCGTGTGCCATCACTATAAGGGATTAGAGTATACTAAACATTACACATTATATAGTCTACACTAACATGACGTTTAGGTGGATCATTTTAACTAATATATGTAATGTACTTTTTTGGGGGAGTGGTTAATGAAAGTGTTCCAAAATGCAACATTAATTTCTTGATGACTTAATAAATGCATACTCACAAACATATACACTGATTTATGGTTTTTAGGTACATTGGCTGTGCCCATGCTACAGAAATTTGCTTTCACTAAAATTAATATTTTAAGCCCATCTAAATTTTTCTTAATTATAGTACATGAATAGGTATGACCCAACTTTAGTTGAAAATTGCACCAGTGAATTAAACAAATTATATAAAATAAACTTCTAGTCATTCCTCCAGACATTCATAAAATAAAAATACTTCAGAGTTAAGATTTATTCAATATAGAATTTCATTCATTTAATTTTTCATATAAGAAATAAGGATGCTCCAAGGAAATTCGAGTTTTTGGATTTCTGAAATTATTTCTAAGCATAATACATTACTCAGGAGAAATTTCATAATGGATGCAAACAAAATTGGTCTAACTTGACATTGCAACCTGAATAAAAAGGTAGTTAATCACTTTTTTGCCAATCACTGTTTTTCAAAGTTATATCTCAGCTTCAAGAAATCATAATGTAATGATCTCAACATGAAATACCAGCTTTTTTTTTATTATTTTCAATTATATAAACCAAAATGGCTTCCAGTTCAGAGTAGCTTAGCTTGATATTTACTTTACTAGAAGGAAATATGTTTGTGAACAACTTTTGCTACAACTACACCAGTCAAGCATCTCCATTATCTTAGTTACTTCTATAGTTACCCCAATTCTTTAATTGATTTGCCTGTTGCCATTTCCCAAACTTAATTCAACTATTTTTAAAAGCAAATAATATTGATTTAACTTCTCAGGTTTATTTATTTTCTTGCTGTGTTTTATATGAATTCTTTTCATTCTCTGAAATCTCCAGTGTTCTCTGATTTATATTTTTCTCCCCATTTTTTGTTGCAGTTTCCCAAACTTAGTTCAATTAAGTTTTTTGTAATTCTCAGATTTGTATTTTTCTTTCCATGTTTGTGTTGAAAAAGATTATTTGGCAAAAACTTTCCACATATTGTTCATTCAGTAGGTGAGAATTAGAAGAAAATAATGATACTTTTCTATAGACCTTCAGGAAGCAAAATTATGGGGCTTAAGGGCTACAGGGTAAACTGTAGGGCAAAGAAATGAGCCAAAATTTTTTTAGTCATATCTAAAAAATAATACCCAGGGGCACACTATCAAAATCCCCTTAGTACGTGTGAAAAGTTTCAGGTCTCTAGGTTCTTTCCTCTTGGAGCTATGGCAGTCTCTCACACACACACAAGCTCTTTGGTTATTATAGATATATTTTTGATACTCAAAATTATTCTACCAAAACACTAATCAGAAAGTTCCAATTTATCATAGGCTATTAATTTAACAAGTTAGATTGAAAGCTTAGCATACAATGTTCTAATTACAGTGAAAACTTCTATGTAATATTTAAAATTATTTTACCCCATTTAAGCAATTGAAATGCAACAGACACCAACCTTTCTTGAAACTCGTACCAATAATAATAATAATATTCTTTCTACAAACCTAACATATATTGTGTCAAATTACTATATTATTATCAACATC
Organism: Limulus polyphemus; assembly: GCF_000517525.1. Taxonomy (NCBI): domain Eukaryota; kingdom Metazoa; phylum Arthropoda; class Merostomata; order Xiphosura; family Limulidae; genus Limulus; species Limulus polyphemus. Next base: position 323,625 of record NW_013666135.1, read on the forward strand.
AAATTTTGTTATAGATATACGTAACATGCAGTCAATAAAAACAACTTTACATGAATACACATCTTTTCTAACTTCTTCAGAATAGTGAAATTAAAAAAAAAATGCACGTTACCTTGAGACTAATCAATTTCTGGCATAGAGCTGGAAAAAAATGGAAAATTTAATAATATCGACAATAACATACAGCATATAGTAATTATACTAAATTATATGTATATAAAGTGTTAATAAATAAAAATATGAAAAGTGATTTTTCAATAAAAAATACTAAAAAGAATGGTTTTCTCAATATATCATTACTTAAGTAACCCAGTTTCTTATACATTCTTTAAAACAAACCAGTTTCTGTAACTCATAATTTATTTGAAAGGTTCTCATTTACATAGTTAAAATAATTGACCAAAAACACAGCAAGATTAGGCTTCTGATTATAGTATAAGATTAACACAATTTCATATAACATTTAAGACATTCTTTACTGTAATTGGTTATATGTTTACCACAAAAGAATAACAAGATAGGGTCAGACATACCCACCATTATGGGTATTAAATAAATACTGAGCTTTAACTTTTTAAACCCACAGCTTTTTATGCATTCTGCCATAATAATTTTCATGATTTCCTAATAATTATCACCATACCTTATAAAATTCCAATTTCCTTAATTTCATGGATAAAAAAACATGGTTTGGATTAGTTTTCAATCAAAAAGACAAATGTTACTGGATGCTGTCACCATCTGTAACTCAGGATTTTCAGACAGATGTTATTAGCATCAGCTCAGGTTTAAGGAGTTAATGATTAAAAATCAAACCCTTAATCAGACATATCAGTAGGTACTTAAAATTTTGATTTGAGAATTGGACCCATAGGCAGGGAAATTTTAATTATTTCAGTATGATATCAATCATGGTTTTCTATTCTGATTTTTCAAGACATCAACTGGGGATTCGGAGTACTGTCAAATAGAATCAGGACATGGGTGCTATGTGCCAGCAACTAGCAACACCTCTGCCCTTCACTGTAAAACTGTGAAAGTCACTGTTGAAAATGACAATACTTTGGTTCATTGTAAAATCATTACGACACAGTCAGAACATTAAAAATGGTAAATACAAACCACAGTTCAGATAAATCAAATTTCTAATACCTCCCACTCAATTTTAAGTTAATCAGTAAGTCCAATAAACACAAAAGAATATTTAAAAATCTACACTGTATCTTATTATAATATGTTTGTTGAACACAACTGCACTTAAGTACTATTTAGTTTACATTCTAAAAATCCAATTATCTACAATATCTTCCTAGTGCTAACGATGAAATTAAAGCTGAATAAAACTGACAAACTGAATTATGAAACTAAAATAAAGAAGGAAAACTGAGAGTAAAATATGGCAATGATTGACATATACAATAAAGAACCTAGGCAAAAACACTGCACTGTACAGCACATCTTAGCCCTTCCAAAATAGAAACTAATGTCTATGAATGCTCTAAAACTGCTTCCACAATGTACATCTATATCTGACCAATTACAAATAAGATTGTAAAATTCAAAAGTATTTGTGCTTCCATTTGACACAGACCAATCCCAAATACACACAATGTAATATAAAACACAACAGGACTATACAACAAAATATTCAGCTTCCATGACTAAATCCAAATAATAAAGGAGCATAGAGTAAAACTGGATGGATTTAACATGTTTTGAATTAGAATCTTATACTGTATATTATATATAGGGTCAATTAGATGTGGAGTCAGGAGGGCCATTTGGTCTGAGCCTCAAATATAAATGCTTGTTAATTTTTTTGCATTTGTTAAGTTTTACAACTTGTTTTTATGTGCCTCCCAATCAGACCAAAATGTAACAAACACTCTCAGCTTAGAGCTACAAATTATATATACAAATTAAATATCCAAATTTCCCTTTTCTTTAGAGCTAATGATCATCTTATTTTATCTTAATGTATCATTTTTTTTTTTTTTGTTATGGACAGGGGCCTCAAAAATAGAAGTGGCCCAGACCTCTTTGAACCTCTGAGAGGGCCTGATTATATACACCATACTAGAGTGGCACATGATAGTTACACAACACAACATAACAGGTTACTGATTCAAACAGAAGTATATTTATTAAGTTTAATAGACTTTGTACAGATCAAATAGTAGAATAATCCTTAATTATAACCATTTTGAACTAGCAATTTTGGACACTATTATAGAAGCAGTTCATTAAAACATCCATCCTGTCAGATGCACATTTCATAATTAACTAAAAACATTAGTTTCAAAAACTATTTTTTTTAATATAAAAATTCCTCCATGTACATCAGCACCTGCTAAGTTTTTTAAATAAAGCACCACAGTGTCTAGATGAACAAATAAAAACACATTTAATTGTACAAAAAGTGAACAAGCCATATGAAATGTCATCTGGTCAAGTTCTGTAGCAAAATGACCAATCTCTTGCCAAGGCTTATAACTTACAGTAATGAGGTGAAATTGTATCTGTAATATCTTGAGCTTTATGCATAACTATACCTCCCTCCTCTGAACTTCAATTTACTAACTCAGCAATAACTAGAGGGGCACTCAGCAAAGAGCATACCTCCATCACGCAGAGTTGATCATATTTGGCCCTCAAAAAATACAAAAATGTGTTTGTATGTCTGTTGTTATCAACATATACAGACCATTCTTAGCAGGACAATGAGGAATAATGACCACCAAGTTTTATCAAAATCTGATCACTTGTGACTGAGTTATAAATAATGTGAAAAATCAGTCCCCACATTAACAGATAGAGCTTTTGATTTTCCTGACCTTGCTATGACCTTGACCCTCCAAAAACTAATTTATTCTAAATTGGGTCATATCCAAATTGTATACCAGCTTTTGTCCAAACCCATTTAGGCATTTGAGAAATCTTGCTGACAAACACACACAGGGGAGAAACATCACCTTTGGTGGTAGAGGTAAATATAAAATCAGTTTAGTCTCTGAAGCCATTTGAGATTTTATAGATCTTTATGTACTTGACAGTGCACAATGTAGTTTCATTTTGCTCCATTACTTTCTCTGTATTTGTTAAAGGGATCATCTTGACCATCATCAACATGTAGTTTTTGCTATGAAAGTTTATTTTACCTTCTGGCTGACTCTTGAGCTAACCTTAATTCCTAATAAGACGTAAGAACTATCAACAGTTCATTATGTCTAAGAAGGAAATGTAAACCTTTACACACACACTATATATATATATATATATATATATAGTAAACACATACACACACACACACACACCCTGGTAAGTTCCATAAGGTTTGAATAAATATATAAAAGGAATTCACAAAATAAAGTTATGTATTTAGATGTATTAAAAGCATGAGTTGCAGTAATGAAAATTTGGTTAAAATGAATATTATAAATTTTTCTGTGAGGGGATCCAAAGCAATGTTTTAATTCAGTGACTGAAAACTACTATCTGTTAAAACAAACAGTCAAAACATCAAGAAATTCTAAACTATGCATATTAAAAACTAAAGTTTCTGGAATTTAGCACTAAAACTAACTTGAATTCAATTTCACTTGAAGAAACCTGAGAATTTTTTACAAGTATAAATCAAGACAGCTTAATTGCTTTATTTTTTTAATCTTTTAAAATATTTGCTAACTTACCATTATAAATCAAGTTTCTTTTCATGGGATCCTTTTCTTGGAGTTGACAGAGGATTTCTAATAGACACTCCACCAACAATTGGAGAGGTATGCTGTTGTTTAGTACAGATACTTGATTCACCGCCTGATCCTCTGGAAATACACATGTAATTATAGTTATCCTGTATTTTTATTTTGCAAACAAATTTACAGTTCAACCAATAGCCATAGACAGAGACATAGCCATATTATATATATCATCATCATGTGTCATCTGCTTGAAGCAGATTGACTGTCATGAGACACCATTATTCTCTTTTTTCCATCATTCTAACACAGTTACTATATGATATTCCCATCCAATCTTTGATGTTATCCATCCACATATTTCTTAGTCTGCCTCTTCCTCTTTTCCCATTCATTTTTCCTTTAGCAACAGTCCTTGTATTTCATTTCTTCTAATTATCCATCCAAAGTACTCACTTCTTTTTTCTGGATAATTTGATAATAATGTTCTTTTAGTTTTCATCATTCTAATACTTGTTCATTTATCTTATGTTCTGTTCATGATATTTTCATTATTCTCCTATAGGTCCACATTTCAAATCCCTCAGTCTTTTTAGCAATTACTTTAGATACTGTCCACATCTCGGCACCACACAGTAGGGTTGATGACACATAACACTTGGCTAGTCTCATTTGTTTTGTTATGTTAATGTTTCTTGATGTTAGTATTTTTGGCATGCTATTAAATGCACTCTTGGCTATTTCTATTCTTTGAATTTCCACTTTGCTCTTACTATCTTCATTGCTGGTGTGTCTTATATATATAATTTTTGATTTGTTCAACTGATGTTCTCTCTATAGTTAGATTGATTCTAGGAACATCTTGGTTCTTAGTTACAACCATTGATTTGGTCTTTTTAGCATTCATCACCATTCCATAGTCTTTTCCTTTTTCATTTACTTTGTTTAGTAACTCTTGTAGCTCTGATACACTTAGAGTTAGTAGTGTTGTGTCATCTGCATATCTTAGATTGTTGATGTTAATTCCATTGATCACTTAGAGTTAGTAGTGTTGTGTCATCTGCATATCTTAGATTGTTGATGTTAATTCCATTGATCACTATTCCCTTTATATGTTCTATTTCTCTTAATGTTTTTTTCTGTGTATAGGTTGAGAAAATTAGATTATAATACACATCCTTGTCTTACGCTTTTCTTGATCTTAAACTATGGTGTTATTCCCTGTTCTGTTCTTACTACTGCTGTTTGTGATGATCTGGAGATCTTTCTCATCAATTCCTATCTCCCGTAAGCATTCTATCATATTTAAGTGTTTTACCCTATCAAAAGCCTTTGTGTAATCTATGAAGCATATAGTTATCTATATATACATATAGATTAAAAATACCTTCCCTTGTGCCACTTCCTGGTCTAAAACCATTCTGTAAGTTGCTTCCTTCTTGTTCTATTTTAGTTGCTATTCATTGTTGTATTACTTTCAAAAGTAGTTTGGTTATATGACTCATTAAAATGAATGTTCTGAAGTCTGTAAAGTTCTGTGTTTTGGGGGTTTTTTTTTGGTAGTGGAACAAGTATAGATTGTTTCATTTCAGTTGGTATATATCCAGTGTTATATGTTATATTACACAAGTCAGTTATAATATTAAGATTGTAATCATCTAATACTTTCAACATTTCTCCTGACAAATCATCTGATCCAGTTGCCTTTCCATTTTTCATTAAGCTTATGACTTTTTTATACTTTGTACCTGATGATGACAAAACCTTGTTGAAACGTTGTACATTTGATGTTATGTGAAACTTATATTAAAGTTTTTCTTCATTACCCATTCAAGCCGTCTCCAGCCATTATTAGTCTCAAAGTGGGTTCCTCTTCATTGAATTTTTTATACTTTATCTTTAAGGATGGTTTGTCCAGTTGTTGCTCCAAAGTCTGGAATTGGTTCTCTATCATCATCATCATATAGTTCCATTATGTATTCTACCCATCTTTCTGAAATCTCTTGTTGATCAAATAGGATATTCCAAATCTTGTATTTTATGCATCCACTGTCTTTTCTTATGTTGTTCTTTATACTACTCAATTCTTTGACTTAATCATTAATTTGTTTGGATCTATGTAGACTTTCATGTTTCTCAATCTCTTGACATTGGTCTTTCAGTCAGTTTTATTTTGCTTTTCTGCATTCAGTTGTTATATTTCTATTTATTGCTTCATATCTGTCAATATTCTTGTATTTCTTTCTCAATTCCATCTTCTTTGGTATCTCATCAATCATTCATTTGCTTCCCTGTTTCTTGTTTTTAATGGAAAGTATTTCTTTGAGTGATTTATTTATTCTGTTCTTAACTGTATTCTGTCTTCTTTCTACCATATCTTTTTCATCCAATGTGTAGTCTAATTGTTGTTCTAGTTCTAGTATGTACAATAGATCAAAATTATTTTTCATTGGAACCAGTCATTGCTTTAGCTAAACACTTCTTTAGTATGATGCCTACTCCACCTGAATACACTATGATGTGATCTTCCTTGATGATCTTTCCATTTTTAATCTACCTGGTTTCCGCTAGTCCTAGTATATCTACGTTCATATTATTCATTTCTTTTATTACATTGTCTAATTTGCCAGCTTGAAAAAGAGTTCTTGTATTCCAGGTTCTAAAGTGTAAGAGCCTATCCCTCATTTTCAGATCAACATTATCATGTAACATCAACATTGTATATACCCGTATATTTAACAATAGCTTCATAAAAGCTTATTCACATTTTAAAAAACTTAAGAGAACATAATGTTGTATATCATTAAGTAGATGACTTCATGAAAATTGATGTAAATAGTGTCTAGACCAGCGTTTCCCAAACTATGGGTCGCGGAATGTTAGTGGGTCGTAAAAAGTTATACTAGAATTACGCATTAGCTTCGATTAAATGCTGTCTGTCGAGATAGTTCAAGACTCGGGCTTTCATTGCCAGGCTGTTGTTGCCAGGAATCAAAAACAAATTCCGAAATAAACTTCAATTGTCAAATTCCTTATGCATGAAACTAACCCACATTGATGTTGATGTCAATGCCATTCATGACAGTAACAAGAAACAACCACATCCTTCACACATGCCTCATTATTAATCAATTAGATAACATTTATAAATTCTGGAAATGTTATTGAAAATACGTGAGTATTTTTAAATGTAATTGAAATACGTGAATATGAATAAATAATATTCTTTATATTCTTTCATATGTTTTTGCCCAGTAAATTTGAGTGGGTCGCCATAAGCTGTGGTCATGAATAGTGGGTCACGATTCTAAAAATTTTGGGAACCCCTGGTCTAGACTAATACTTTACCTATCATTTCCCACCTGGCCTGATGAGCCCCGATATTTGGTGGAAGGCCTCATTGGCATTGAATATGACAACTGTGGCATGGCTGACACATTATAACATATTCTTCTTTGCTTTCACTCCTAGGTTCTTTGAAGCGTTGGTGCTACGACTAAGAGTCTAATGTATCCAGTTTATCATTCTGCATGAAATACAGCTTTTGTCTGAAACTCCTTAACTTTGCATGTTGTTTTATAAATACAGGGGTTTTTATATGGAATATAATAGTTACAGAACTATCTAGTGTTCAACATTTATTAAAAAAGTATAATTTATGGACTTTCTATGTATGTGTAAATATCACATTAAATTAAGTACACAGGTAAAGTCACTCAAATTTCTGATTGGGACCAGCTTTACCCTCTCTGGTCTTTCTATTAAATGTGATTTTTGTAACAACAATTTTTAAACATCAGCTAGGTACTTTGAAATGAAATGTCAATTGTGCAGTACTTCCCCCAATGTCCTATACATGCATTAACCATATGTCAGGTAGTATAGATATGTACTACATATTTAGTCACTACTTACCATTAGCAGACTCATCAAACAAAGTGACCGTCTGAGGATTTCTTCCATTAGCCATGATGCTTTATCATACATTTACAAAGTTTAAATTGATTCTTCAGCTTTGTTCAACCTAACAAAGAATTCTAATCAATTAATACAGAATTTACATTTTCCATAAATATAAACTAACATGAGCAAAACTATACAAAATTTAAAAACTGCTAAGCCTATTATCTTCACTTAATTGACTTAAACATAAAAAAAAATACCTGTCATTTTAGACTGCAGTACATTTCATATCACTAAAATAACCTTTTTATTGAAAATAGTGTTTTGAAAGTGTATATATATGTAGATGTAAATATTAGCATACATTCATACAGAGGCAAGTTCATCACAAAATAAAATTCTACCATTTAAATTTTCAGATCATCAGCAGGAATACATTTAAACTTCAGAACTGAAATAGGTGTTACAAAAAAATTTTTATATGCAAAATAATTAAACGGACAAACACACATGATATTTCTACCATCGTAATTTATTTCTACACATATTGAAACCCTAAGAAATACTTTCTGATCAAATATGAATGAGTGTTCTGAATACATGATCACATAGCAAATAATTTTAGTCTTTGCATTTTTGATTGTCCCAAAAGTTTTATAATATTGAAAGCTTGATATTTTTCATTTATTATCTCACAATGGGATAGTAGTAACTTTCTGCTAAAATCTAGGGTTTGATTCCATGAGATGGACAAAGCACAGATAGCCCTTTGTATAGCTTTGTGCTAAAAAATTGCAAAAATAAATAACAATTTTCATTTATTAGTACTTTAACTTCCCTTACTCATATATTTAATTAAATTATTTTAGTTTGGATGCAAGGTATTAGAAGCAATTAATTTATTTTAGATGAGTTTGATTAAAAAATTTTTTTGAAGCTTCTTTAAATTAAACATCAAATCTTGAATAAATTATAGGATAACCTTGCTAATCTTTCTTATATGAATAAACAAGCATATATTTTTTAGTAAAACCACTGTGTTTCACTAGGTTTACTTAAGGTAGGATCATCAAGAATGTAGGCATAGAAATTTCAAATTGTTGATGTGGGGTAAGTCTAAAACATAATGATAAAAAAAATATTTAAATATTAAAAATATTTTTTTTCTAGAACGTTCTGCAACATGCTGAATTAAAATCAACCTAATTATCAGAAATGCATGTCTCGCCAACTATTTGGCTTTAATTCCCATACACAAACTGAACAATTTAAAAATGAACTCATTTAATTATAAAACTTATTTTGTACTAGTACTCAAACTTATTGTAGTTTTGATTTTACAAATGCATGTACCACCATTACTCATCAAGCATTATCATGATTATGAATATGATGTCACTGTCAGTACCATTCCAATGATAGTATCACTATCAGCGATTATCAACAATCCCTAGTAAATGATTGTCATTATGTTATTGCTATAAATTAATGATAATTTATTTTTCTAAGAAAATGAAATTTATTGAAAGTACTTATTCGAGTTACTGACTTACTCAATACACTTGTTTTTAAAAACAAAATTTAATTGTGTAAGACAAAACATTCTTCCCTATACATAATACATTATACTTTATGGTGACTTTTCTCATATGCTTTTTATAAATAGAATTGACCTGATTAAAACTTACGGTCTCCAAAGAACAACATTCACAATATGTTTACAACTGCTCTCTCTCTTTACTTAAATTTAGCACGGATGTACATCCAACTTCCAGTGCAAGTTTATTATATTTAAACTCGCACACATTACGATAACATGATGCAACATGTTCGAGTAAAAAATTCCTTAAGTTATGGACCTTTGCTAAAATTTACAAAAATATCATGCAAGTATTACCCCCAAAAATATTCTTCCACTTTAAATTTTGTTTGGAATATTCTTTCCTTTTTATATTAAATTTAATAACATTTTAATCAATAATTAGTTGAATAATTACAGAATATAAAATTAATTACAGGAACAACTGTAACAACTTTTATGTTCATTGATAACATTTTCAATTGGTCTTGGTTTCTTCATGTACAACGCAAAGCGGTTAATATTAACATCAATATTTAAGACTTCCGGTTAATATTCTCTTTCCACAAAGTTATTATGTTGTCCATTTAACCAAAATGAAAAATGTAAGCATCTAGGTGATATAGATATTAGCTCAAATACTTACAAAATAAATTCATTAAAAAGTATGGTTTCAGTTTAGCTTCTTCTCATTCTTATTACGGATAGCTGTTTAAACTTTATAAATTATTCGTAAAACAGTTTTATTAATGCCTGTTAATCAATATAATTAAACGTTTTCAACTTACTCTAGCGATCTCCCCTTTCGGCTCTGAGAATGTGTGAACATAGCCATAAACTTACAAAGTTATAATAACTAAATCTCATGACATTAACTATGGCATCCATCCACTGTTAGAATCTCCTACTGTATTGTCAGTTGTTATAGCAGAAATGGACATGACCTCACCATTCGGCAATATAATCCATCTGTATTTCCGTGTTGCGAGGGCAGGTGATACTGCATGATTAAATCATACTACTTCAGCATTGTTATGGTTTTGATTTTTTTTTAGTTTATGACCATTTCAACGTTGCATGTTCCACTCGGACAGTGAACTTTCTACAATACCAATAGTGTTGACAGTGCGTCACAAAGATAGCAGCTGCAAAAAGTAATTTTTTTTTGTCATGAAGTAACTGCATTCAAGATTCGAGAATAAATAACTAGCATACATTGTTCCACATTCTACTCTTTCATGTAACTGCGAAAACCCTGTTCTGACTCCCATATCATTGGAATTTGGCAGGAATTCATAATACTGTCGTGGATATGCCAATATCAGAGCTTCTATTAAGCACACTTTAGGGACTAGAATGCTTATTTGCATTCCCCACTCCATTTAAAATTTGTTTCCACCTTAGTAAGAGCCGATAAAGGTGAGGCGATCTTAGAAATGTTAACCACAAGTCATCAGTAATACAATGTGAAACCATGACAACTGCAAACATCTCATTCGTCATAGGTTGAGGCCAATCTCATAATATTTGTATTTTATCAGGATTCATAGAGACTTCTTCTCTACCCACAATTTGATCGAAAAATTCCACATTAGTGAGAACGAATGCACATTTCCCAGGTTTCAATTTCAAACCTGTCTTTTTGTTGTTGTTGTTCGCTGGAATACCATTTTCAGGTTCTCAGCTGCAGAGTCAAATATGTGACCAAGTATTAAGATGTCATTAGCATAAATTAGACAATCTCCAAGTACTCAGATGCCAGATCTAAGTTGTGGAACCAAAAGATACTTTTAAACATGTCTAGACGTTCACCTGTTTGCAGTAGAGGAAAAGAATCAGCGCGAATTATAGCATTCACATGCGTAAAGAACCTGGGTACATCTTCCTCTTTCCTGACAATAACTACTGGAGACGACTAAGTACTTTTTGAAGTCTGTGTGATTTCATCCTTTAACATATGTTGTATTTCAGTGCTGGCTGTCTCTAGTGCTGCGTGGAAGCCTATATGGCAGTTGTTTAATTGGACGAGCATCATCTATATATATATGTGTGTGTTGAGTTGTATTTCAACCCATGAGTCATTTAGTCCTGTAAATACATCGCCATACTCAACAAGTCACTGAGTTGTCG
>NW_013666135.1:335366-337543 GCF_000517525.1 Limulus polyphemus
AATCATGAATTAAGCTTAAAAACAAAATTTATTATTTTGTTTTTTTATCTAATACAAGTAAAATGCCTTCCGTCTTATTCTTTTACTTACTTTTTTTTTCATTTGGACCCTCTCCTGCTCAAAATCCTGGATCCTCCCCTGGCTCAATAACAATGTTACAGACTAGAAAGTGTTTGCAGTAAACTACAACACACTACTTGTGTACATGGGGGCGCTGTGACTTCCTTTCTTACACTCGTGCAATCCACTGTTCCTTGGGTCCATCTATCTGACACTGGATAACTTTACCATGGAACTGCATAAGCAAAACTGACCAATAAGCTCTGTAGTATATCCATTCCAAGAATGATGACACTAGAACCAAGGTTGGCCACAAATACCTTTATTCAGTAAGGAAACCCCTAGAAATTGTCAGAGTGTGACACCTCCATTTGCCAGAACAAATTTTTGTTGTTAGGCCTGAATGATGGTTTTGCTGTGATATACCAACAGCATATACACCAAGAGAGGGTCAGAATATCTCTGTTTGTTAGGCCTGAATGATGGTTTTGCTGTGATACCTGATATACCACAAGATATAACGGTGTTATGGTTGTTCCTTTATCTACCAAAAACTCTAGCTTTTACCATTGTACACCAATAGGCACATTCCAAGACTCACTTTAAGACCTTGAAGAACTAAGTTGAGAACCACACTTCTAGCTGCAACTTTTTCATTGTTCATCCTCAACTTGGTAGCCTGATATTTTTCTGGAGCTAAATCTACAGTGTTCTTTACTTGTTGTTTACCATTGAAAACTCGTTCTCCACTTTGCAGAACCTGATGACCAAACTCATGTTACTGTTTGGCAAGGTAGGGAAAGTTCACCCCAAACTGGCCCATTTTCCTAAAAACTGGGACAATATCCTGGTGGAAATACCAACAGCATATACACCAAGAGAGGGCCAGAAGAGCTCTGTTTGTTAACTGGAAATCAGTGTGGCTGCATCCCAATGTCAGTATGCATGGATTGTTGGTTGACACTTGGCTGGTTTTGACCCTGATTTGACAGAAGTGTCTGGATAGGATGATATATCTGGGTCAAAGTCACTGCAGCTGTTGCTATAGGCCCTTTCTGCATATGCAAATGGTTTGAAGTTACCACATTCAATCTCTTAATGATAGATATTGCCTCTGTAAAAGTAGAAATATCTCACACCTAGGTATGTTGCATTATTTCAACAGGTAGCCCTTTCAGAACTTGCTAATGATGATGCCATTGCAATCTGCTGATAACATCGATGGGTAAGTCTTGCAAGCAGACAGCACAAGTTATACATTTAAATGGTCAACTTTCCATAGATGCCGTTTTTCATCCTTTGACTCGGCCCAATGGATTGCTCTATTCTCCTCCAGGTCGAATCTTTGGTGAAATTCGGTTCTAACTAACTTCATTTTCAAAAACGAACATTTCCTTCAAATAGACGGTTTAAGTATGAGCAATCCTGTTTCACCCGTTCTTGCCAATATATTCAAGACCCATTTCGAAACATAATCCATATATTCTGCGCTTCATCCCCCACTATACGGGTACAAATATGTCGATGACACTTTTGCTGGTTTTACTTCTACAGAACACACACTAACTTTCTTTGAACACATAAACTACATTCATCCCATCATCAAGTTTATCATAGAACACGAAAACAATAAACAGTTATATTTTCTTAACCTTAACATTATTAGATCGGACACACAGTTCAAAACCAAAATTCACCGTAAGAACACATATACACCGGCGTCTACATCCCCTGGAATTCCGCTCATGACACCACACAACAAATCAATACACCGAAAAATATCATAAACACAGCCACAATACTTTGCTCAATGGACTACATAGATGAAGAAATCAACCAAATAAAACATTCCTTCATTCACACCAATAAATTTCCACCAGCTATTGTTGAAAACCACAACAAAACTCAACTCACTAGCAAAATTGATACAAACAAACCGAACAACAGAACATTACACTGCAGTTTGTCTTTTGTCCCTGAAACCAGCTCAAGAATTATCCACACTTGGAGAAAACTAGCCATTAAGAACAAAATTCCTGTCAACGTCAAATTCTCTCAAATTCCGGCCTTAAATTAAAATTGTTACCAAACAAAAATTATTTAGAATCACACAATAC
>NW_013666135.1:338246-339441 GCF_000517525.1 Limulus polyphemus
AGAGCGATATTGACCGTAAGTAAAGTGAATGTATCGTTGTGAATTATAGCGTGTGTTTAAGTTAAAGTAACTGTGGAAATTCTGTGTATTGTAAAGTTGTATTGAGAAAGAATAAACTAGTTTTATTTAAGAAAGGACTTGTATCGCTGAAGTTCCTCAGGAAGAATTTATACCGGAAATTAACAAACTAGCAGATACGTAACAATATATATCTGTGTCAGTGTAAACTACTTGTACCTGATGATGACAGAACCTTGTCGAAACGTTGTACATTTGCTGTTATGTTAAACTTATATTAAAGTTTTCTTCATTACCCATTCAAGCCATCTCCAAGCATTATTAGTCTCAAAATGGGTTCCTCGTCATCGAAATAGTTCTATCGTGTAAATCAAATATATTTTGAAATTAAAACTACTGAAAAAATAGAAACGTATTCTAAAGACAAAGTGAAAACTATTAAACGCTCGTCACAAAGAAAAAGAATGGGTCACTGGTGTTCTGCACATAGTATGGTGTAAATTATTTTAGCGACCTTTTGTCACTCATCTAATGAAGAACCACACAATTAGGAATATTTCAGTTTCGGACTGAACTAATCTTGTTCGTTATCAACATTGAAAACCACAGAACATACTATTTCTGTCCAAACATATCGGAGCCAAATTCTTTGTTTACCTGAAAAAATGTACTCTACTATATTGTAAAGCCATGTGCATAATTAAAGATAAACAAAATGCTCTATGTATAATGAATGCACTATCATATTGTTACGACAGCGAAGGTCACGTGACGCTAGTAACACGTCATGCACTTCTAGAACGTTCATGAAACCTCGAGAGCCTACTAGATATGCGGTAGTCTTGTATATATAAGACGGTCAAGACGTGACGGCAAGAAGGGTAATGTATAATTGAACTGCGGACAGAGAGACGTATTGTTGAGCATGTGAGACGTTCGTTGTGAATTATAGTGTTTGTTATAGCGTGACTGTGGAAATTAAGTGTATTCCAAAGTTGTATTCAGAAATAATAAGCTAGTTTTATTTAAGAAAGGACTTGTATCACTAAAGTTTCTTCGGAAAGAATTTTTACGGAAAATTAACTAACGGCCATAGACGTAACAAATTGGTGTCAGAAAGTGGGATAAAAAAGAAAAGAAAAAGAGAAGATGGAAACGAGAAGCGGCAAATCAAATT
>NW_013666135.1:340441-341669 GCF_000517525.1 Limulus polyphemus
AATTAGATACACTAAAGGATGATTTATTGTCTTTTACACACGGATACATTAATCGTCGACTTAATCAGCCCCAGACAATAGCAAGCTCCTTCCAGATCCCGCAGCTAAACCATAATGCAGACATCTTCAGTCCTGTTAGAAGTCACATCCCAGATATGAATGTCAATAATAGGAGTGATCCTGTATGAAGGAAGCCACAGGAATTCGATGGGAAGGCACCGTGGGAAGTATATAGAGTACAATTTGAGCTACTGGCAGAAGTGAATGGATGGACAGAGGAGCAGAAAGCAGTATATCTGGCAACGAGCTTGAAGGGACAACCATTGGAAATACTTGGACAGTTGTCAGCAGACGACAAGCAAAACTATAGAGCACTGGTAGTGGCTCTATAACTCAGGTACGGAACTCAAAATCAGTCCGAAGTCTCCAGGGCTAGGTTTAGGACGATAGTCCATGCTAAAGGGGAGAGCCTGCAAGAGCTGGCACAGAACTTGGAAAGTATGGCACACAAGGCCTACCCAACTCCACCACCCGACCTCCTCAAATTGTTGCTGAGGGATCGGTTTGTAGATGCCTTGGACAGTCCACAACTGAAGATACAAGTAAAGCAAGCACACCCCTCTACTATGCAGGATGCAATGGCCAGAGCTCTCGAATTTGAATCCTACGTTAAGTCCAGCACAGAGGTATCAAGGTTGATACAGTCATCAGGATTCCAGGCCAGAAAAGGTCAGCTTTCAGAGAAGTTTGAGGGACTTTGCTGGCACTGTAACAAACCTGGGCACCAGAGAGCTCAATGCTGGAAACTTCAACACAGGGAAGATGCCATGGCAGGAAAGGCTGCTACCCAGAAAGGTTGTTGGAACTGTGGAAAGCAAGGACATATGAGGAGCCAGTGTAAGAAGAATATTACCAACAAGTCAGCTTCGGGAAACCAGTAGTGGTTGGTGCTGAGGGACGCCCACCAACCCCCATTGTGAAAGTCCCAACAGCTAAAAATGGCAAGCACACATAGTGTCTACGTGACAGGGAAGCTGGATGGCCAAAGGTGCAACTTTGTCATAGATTCTGCATCTCAGCAAACCCTTGTGAGTATCAAGGTGCTGGATCCTAAAGGCATACCAGAAGCTGTACAGAAGCTTTGTGGTGTGACAGGACATTATGCAAGGTTGTGTGGACCAGTGTGGTTAACTATTGAGCTCATGGGCATGAAGGGCAGGCACAAAGT
>NW_013666135.1:342696-348721 GCF_000517525.1 Limulus polyphemus
TTAATTTTGTGTTTGTAAATTATGTACATTTATTTAAGTTATTGTTAATTGTTTATTGGTTTAATGTAAGTGGCTATTGTTCGGGACGAACAATACTAAGGAAGGGGGAGTTTTACGACAGCGGAAGTCACGTGACGCTGGTAATACGTCATGAGCTTCTAGAACGTTTACTAGATATGCAGTGTTTACTAGATATGCAATATTCTTGTAAAAAAGACGGCCAAGAAGTGAAGGCAAGAATGTAATTGAACTGCAGACAGAGAGAGACTGACGAGTGAGTCGAGCACGTGAGTCGTTCGTTGTGAATTATAGCGTTTGTTATAGCGTGACTGTGGAAATTAAGTGTAGTGCAAAGTTGTATTCAGAAAGAATAAACTAGTTTTATTTAAGAAAGGACTTGTGTCGCTAAAGTTTCATCGGAAATAAATTATACGGGAAATTAACTAACGACCAGAGACGTAACAATATGAACTTAATGAAAGCAGTGGGAGTGTTGTTTCATTTTAAATCTATCAATAATATTCAGTCTAAAAAAAGTATTAACTTTTAAAACAAACACTTAGGAAATCCATCAATAAATGTAACACAATGTGGTTAAAATCTGTAATTTTTGAAATCACTTCAAAACCTCTAGAAAAGAGGAATAATGATATCAAAATCTCGACCATGATAAACCGAATATTGATCTGTAATTACACTCCTGTACAGTTCTTTTGGAACACACTTTTGTATTTTTAGCTAATCTATACACCTGAGCTATACACCAGTCCTTACACCATTCTAACATCCAGAACTAAGATAGCAAACTCGTACCACCTCAATGACTATATAGGTTGCCAGACATGTTGTAAAATCAATTTTTTCACGTAGTGGTTTAGTTTGAATTTGCAAAGCTACATGAGAGTTATCTGCGCTAGCCGTCCCTAATTTACCAGTGATAGATTAGAGCGAAAGCAGCTGGTCAACACCACTCACCGCCAACTCTTGGGCTACTCTTCTAGCAACGAATAGTTTGATTGACTGTTACATTATAACGCCCCCACGGCTGAAAGGGAAAGCATGTTCGGTGACGGGGATTCGAACCCACGACCCTCAGATTACAAGTCGAGCACCTTAACCACAAGTCCAGGCCAGGCCTTCGTGAAATGACTGGAAGTTTTAGTCAGTGCACAAAATGACGGACTCAAAACTTTAGTTATGTGAATATAGTCACTTCGTGAAGCGGATGATCTATATTTATTATATGTAAAGGCTTGACCTGATAACACATATAGATTTACTTTTAATACGCCAGTTTAAGGTATTTTTAGTGCAATTATTTTTGTTAATTATATAAAGCATTTTTACAATTTAATCTTTTTTGTAACGAAGAATGCGTTAAGTAGTCAAATTCTATCAGTCGTTACTCGTTAATAATGATTACAGATGTCTAACAAACAGTCTTTATAATTTTGGTGTGTATAGGGTGGACAAGGAGTGAGGAATGAAGCCAATAACAGACACTTTCTGGCTAATGTGTCCCCCAGTACGTCAGAAGTCAAATTCTATTAGTCGTTGGTCGTTAATAATGATTACAGATGTCTAACAAACAGTCTTTATAATTTTGGTGTGTATAGGGTGGACAAGGAGTGAGGAATGAAGCCAATAACAGACACTTTCTGGCTAATGTGTCCCCCAGTACGTCAGAAGTCAAATTCTATCAATCGTTACTCGTTAATAATGATTACAGATGTCTAACAAACAGTCTTTATAATTTTGGTGTGTATAGGGTGGACAAGGAGTGAGGAATGAAGCCAATAACAGACACTTTCTGGCTAATATGTCCCCCAGTACGTCAGAAGTACGTTTTTGGACTTACAACGCTGAAATCCGGGTTTCGATTCCCCGCGGCGAACAGAGTGAAGATAAGCCATTGTGTAGCTTTAGCACTAAGAAACCCACAACCAACAGAATAGGTTGGCCTGAGAAATTAAATCTAGACTGGCTTAAGCTGACTGGCCAATAATATACTACATTTGTTTGAAAACTGATTACTGGCTGCTGCAAGCTTGGATCAGCAGAACTAACTATCCAGCCAAAACTCTCACCCTGTAGTCCACCGACCCATAGAGGTGTACAAGCTTCCTAAAGGGTGTCCACAGTGATAAAGTTCGAGTTATCGTAACATAGTTAAAGAAAATCCAATTATACCATGGTCAATTAAAGGAAGTAATGTCCTATTTGAATATTATTATTAACTTCCTTGCTTATTTATGCCAGTGCCACTTCTACGCACTGTAGGACCAGCTTCTGCAGATAAACTGATATGCCACTTCTACGCACTGTAGGACCAGCTTCTGCAGATAAACTGATATGCCACTTCTATGCACTGTAGGACCAGCTTCTGCAGATAAACTGATATGCCACTTCTACGCACTGTAGGACCAGCTTCTGCAGATAAACTGATATGAGTATGGGGATCTGCGAGATTATCTTTGGTCCGTGAAAGGAGAAAAGGGTTGAGATTCTCTGATATATAGGATATATATATATATCACATATAACATGTTGACATATTGTATACACTCTTCCTTACTTTCACTCAGAAGTTATTAATAATATACATATATGAGTCCATTATTTTCTTTTTTCCGTTAAATAGTATGATATGATATTTTTCATGTTTGAATTAACACTTTTAAATTAATCTTTTAACTTAAGTTAAATCACCAACGGGAGTTATAAAATCAACTCTTCTTACTTTTTTCAGGTTTCACTGACATTACCTTTTTAAAAATTCACAATTCGTTTTAAATTTGCTTGAAAGTCTCAGTCTTCCATCAGGGGTGTAGAGAGGGGGTCAAAAGTCGAATGACCACCCCAATATTCTAAAAAGTATAAATGTTCACTATCTTATGATTTTTTTATTTGAAAATACATACTTAAAACGTTTACAACTAACTCAGCTGCTTATTAATGTGAGGTAAGCTAAACTCTTAATTCTTCAATACTTTCATTGTACACGTTTAATTTAGGTTAAGGTAAATCACCTAAATAATTTGGGTAGGAAACAAAGGTTCAATTTTTTGTAGTGCCTAGCTACGCCCCTGCCCTCACGCCTATTTTGTAAACGCTATGTTGTCTGCCGGTTCAGTCCAACCCCCAATACTCTGAAAAGTAGATCGAACCCTATAGAGTTAAACGCAGAAAAGTACCAGGTTTCACATTCACACTTACATTTATAAATGTGAAGGCAAACATATATAGGGTGAATTATATCAAACTGCAAACTTTCGAAATTATAACAATCTGTTCCTTCTTTGTTTTAGAAGTACGTGTATAGAATCTAAATACCAATCATCATTTTTAAACATACAAGGTTGAAGTTTTATATAATGTTATGTAAATATCTATCTCATTTAAGGCACTTTATTCGTAGATAAAAATCTAACTAATCGACAAACGATAAAATCTTTTACCTATTTTTGGATTTGCATCCTATTTCTCTTAACCCTGGCACGATCGGATTTTATACTCCTTGTACTAATCGTGAAGGGTCTAATTTAAATCGTAGGACTTTGTAAGAAATGAGGTATCTAAGTTTTATAAAAAGAAAGGTGCGTTGACCTGTTTCATTTCCACTTTTTTATATGTCTTATTTATATAATTTGTATAATAATTCAAAACATAATTAAAGAATGTTTTACATGGTGGAATGTTGTAGTATTCAGATTTGACAAAACTTAGCTGTGTTCCTGGATATTATTGGCCAAACCACTCCCTTTATTGTGCCTCGAAAACATACACGAGTTCAGAAAAAATTAATAATTACGATGCTAAAGCTTTCTTGTTAAAGTTTTGGTAGACTTTTCTATATGTTGATAGTTTAATACATATTCAACAATGGTAAACTCATACAGTAATGGTACATTTATCTTTACGAAAAGCTTTTATTTTGAACACTTGAATTTCGAGCTTTTGTTTCCTTAATGTTAACCACAAAGCTACTCAATGGGCTATCTGTGCCCATCACAGGTATCGGAATTCGGCTTTTAGCGTTATAAACCTGCAAACTTACCTCTGAGCTACTGAGGAGCTTCCAGATTTCAGATTTATCCACTTGATCTGCATATTGTAGCTAAAGTTTCAGTGTGGATCGTTTTTATGTTGCTGTTGTTTTTTACGTGTTTGTATTTTTACCTAAAAGTACTTTTCTCCTTTAGATTTCTATCAACTTAATTACTAATGTATTAATTTTAGTAATTTTTCAGAAAAATGTAAAACCGTAAATTACAAATCATACCTGTAATTAATAAAATAATAATTATAATTTAGTTATTATCTTAGTTCGTGATTTCAAAAAATGTTATGAAAATAAAGGGAACAGAGACTCAAGCTATTAATATTGTAGTGCATATATCCTTGAAAAAAATAAACAAAAATGTGTATGATAATACTACTACTGGTATTTATATTTTGTGAGAATGATCAATAAGATGGCCCTACTCATGATATTTGTAACAATAACCAATAGATGGTGCTATTTTCTTCTAATTCAAGACTTATAATGATGATAATTTATGTATTTGTTACATTAGTATCCAATAGTAGCATATTCGCATATCACTTAAACCGGTTACTACACAATGAAAAAAACAATAAAAAAACGATGTTACGCAACAACAATTCTAGCATTTTGAGAATGTATACAGTTTTAACCACAATGACTATCGGGATCGTATAATTCAATTTAATTTTGGATATCATTAATGTAATAGAGCTTCGAATAGCTTTGATATTGGCCTGGCATGGCCTGGTGGTTAGGGGTGCTCAACTGGCAATCTGGAGGCGCTATAATGTGACGAGTAATCCAACTATTCGATTAGAGTAGCCCAATAGTTTAGTTATTGACTAGCTGCCTTCTCTTCGACTATCACTTCTAAATAAGGGACGACTAGTGCAGATAGTCCTCGAGTAGCTTTGCGTGAAATTCAGCAAACACATAATTAATATTCGATAATTAATTTAATGAACCATCGTTCAAGAAAAAGAATACACTGATTTACCATGAACTCTTATTTATACATACGTAAAATATATATTCTACTTTTAAGTTATTCTCTGGGATTAAAAAAATAAATATAATGCCTTTTACTTATTAACATTAAATGAAAATTAATTTTTTAACATGTTTTGTGTGTGTGAGGAACTTGTTCCAAAATCTCGTACTTTACGATACATAAAAACGAACAACTAGGTGTTTCAAATATAGATATCATATTTATTGTCTCAAATTTCTGCAATTAAATAATAATTAAAAATAACGCTTGGTACTTCGATGAATTATTTTTAAATGTGTCCTTAAAGAATTTTTACACACACAAAAAAAGGGTTTGAAAGTATTGAGTATATTCCCCTAATATCAAGAATGTTGGAGTAAATGTTTTAGTTGTATGTATATATATATATGCATCATAATGAATGTTTGATTTTATAGGCTTCATTCAGCAGTATACCTTGTCTTTAATTGTCTCAAGAGTTCCTTCGTTTCTTCTACCAAACATCTTATGAAATAATATTAACAATCAAGTTACAGTGAATAAACGTAAATATAAAACTCATTCCCAGCATCCCCCCCCTAGTGGCACAGCGGTATGTCTGAGGACTTACAACGCTAAAATTCGGGTTTCGATACCCGTGGTGGGCAGAGCACGGATAACCCATTGTGTAGCTTTGCGCTTAATTACAAACAAACAAGCATTGTCAGCAGCTGAGCCTAATAAAACTGGAAACTAAAAATAAGGGCGACTGTGCAATAACTAATAAACTTTATTTAAAAAATACGAAAATATACAAGTTCAAATTATTACCTATTATGATATTATTCACTGATATGTTTACCAAAAGAACTATTAGGCCTTACAAATATGCCATTTTCTCGATTCTCCATATTGCGCGTTTTAAAACTTGATACAAATCATATACTGTTCTTACAATAAATGACCCAGCATGGCTACGTGGTTAGGGCACTTGACTCGCAATCTGA
>NW_013666135.1:348981-358825 GCF_000517525.1 Limulus polyphemus
GACGATCAATCCCACTATTCGTTGGTAAAAGAGTAGCCCAAGAGTTGCGGTGGTGGTGATGACTAGCTCCCTTCCCTCTAGTCTTACACTGCTAAATTAGGGACGGCTAGCGCAGATAGCCCTCGTGTAGCTTTGCGCGAAATTTATAAAAAACAAACAAACTTATAACAAAAAATTAATTATTTAATCTTCTTTATAAATACACCTACACAATATTTGATCATGTTTTTATTTTTATAAGGCTAATTTGTTCAAATACAGAGAACCAACTTACCAAAAAAATTATCATTCAACTTTGTATTCGTGTACTTTAAATATATTGAGATTTCGATAATCTTTTCCCTGCCAGGAATCTTTTCTTAGATGATCAAAAAGAAGTGATCCTTAACAAATATGAAGTTTTAAATTTCTGCTCCCCGTATAGTAAACTGATTAAGTAATGTTCAGCCAGTAAACTAACAATGACATTATGTGAAAGGATGTGGTAATGATAGAGAAAATTAAAGATGTTGACGTAGGTGACATAGTCTAAATGACTTTATGAAACTGCAGGATCTTTGTATATTTTATTCTTATGTGTAAGACACTTTGTGGTGTGTAGGAATATCATGTGTTTGCTACCCCTCTTTGTTTTGGTCAAAAAATCGTCAAGTTCCTTTTTACTCTAGTTATCTTTTGTTATTCATTTAAGATATCACCTTTGTTTTTTCGAAGGAAAGCTTTCTGCAAAGTTGTAGATACTAGGTGTGAAAGAAGACAGGAAGCTTTTCCATTGACAGGTTATGTGATGCCAAAAGGCAATTACCTCTCTTGTGATCAATGGAAATGACCAACAATCACGTGGATAGTGCAAGTTGGCCTGAGAAAGTATGACCTTCAGTCCTGGATCGAACTTTTCGTAACTGAAAGGGGGGAATGAGACATATAATGGGGCCAAATCTAACACTAGTTTAACAGACTGCATTAGCTTAGAGGCCAAAGACATTTCAGGATGCCTAGCCCCCTCAACTCGCTGCTAGCGCCGACCCTGATGATGTTATGGTTTTGAAAACATAAGGTCATATTATTTTAGTTTAGAAAATAAAATAACAAAAAAAACTAAACAGACCGCAATTTTACTCAAGAGATCTCTATCCAATAAAGGCAATTGTCGTATACAACTAAACACACATACTGTTGTTCATGATTGTGGAATAAAAACTGTTTCAATGTATTTTTTTAATTGTGTATATTAATGGGCATAGCGATACACTTATCTGTTGGATATCTGTTGAAAGAGCCCCTAAAAATTGGTGTTCGAAATTTTTAATATTCGAAGTGAAGGTAAAATATTCTGAAACATGTGTAAAGTTTTAATGGGGGAGAAAACATTTTACCCCGGGGCTTTATGAAACCTACTTGTCCAGTCTCTTTAGCCCCTCAGTGGCACAGCTGTATGTCTGCGAACTTACAATCCTAGAAACCAGGTTTCGATACTCATCGTGGGCAGAGCACAGATAGCCCATTGTGTAGCTTTGTGCTTAACTTCAAACAACAACCAGTCTCTTTCTTTCACAAACTTAATCAGGCTCAGAGAATTCGAATTTACTCTATGATGTATTGCCAGTTAGAACCTTTTGCTATTCTACAGACCCTGTATTGGAAGAAATCCGTTTTACCCGAGACTATGAAAGTATAAAAAAGGGGGGGATCCTCAATAGCCGCGGCACTTGAAATTCTTTTAGGCAGGATTAGAGTAAATTAATCTATGAGACCTTTTATTTATTTTTTTCCTTTTTATTAGCTATATTTTTGTGCGTCAGCAATACCAAGCATTGGGCGCGCGTATACCCGATTCGATTATATTGCTCATCAGGATCTCTATAATTCTATCCTCAAATCGAAATTCTTTTAGGCAGGATTAGAGTAAATTAATCTATGAGATCTTGGACGTGTTCAAATATATCAATCGAGAAGGTTTGACCTCCTGAGTCCAAAACTGTAATTAGATCTTAAATTGGTCAAGAGATGACGGAGCTATAAGCTAAACGTTTGTACTTGAAAAACTCGGCGCCATTCTATAAGCCGCTATGCCTTGGCCAAAAATAAAAGTTCTCAATGATGTCACATCTGGTACAGTTTTTATCAAGTTTGTATAGTGATTTTACAAATTGATGATAAAGTCTGTATTTGGTATTTTTCTCATACATACTTACTATTAACTGAATACTAGGATTGACTGTCACTTTATAACGCACCCACAGCTGAAAGTGCACAGTGGCATGATGCGAGTTTGAACCTCTGATATTTTGATTCGTTGACCTGCACTCTAATATCTAGGCCACGCCCAACTATGGTGAATTTGTAAGTTTATATCGATCTCGAGGAAAACTTGCACACAGATCCAAGTGACAATTATTTTCGTATACTATAAGTAAGGACAGAAAATAGTTTCCTATTAAGAAGTTTCTAAATGCCAAAACAAAATCACTATTTTCAAATACTCAGTTTAGAAAGGTTATTAGGCTCCGAGCAACACGAAGTATCCTATGTGCATCCTGAAATCATGCCTAATAAGAATACAAATTTAAAACTTCTGAATAACTTCGTATTTAGAAACAACTTTAAGTTAAAATATATCATCTAAATATTTAGTATAAACTTAGAAACATCTTATGTTTGGATTCATCTGACTTTTTTATTGGGTACAGTTTTGATTGAAACTAAATATTTTAAAATATATTAATAATTTAATAGATAATGTTCGATGATGTTTATAGGTAAAACTATTGAAGTTTTGGTAAAAAAAATAACTATTATGAAAATCACCAACTAGTTAATGTAAACCTTCAATCCAGGTAAAATGTTTTACAGTAACTAGTCACCACAATTACTGGCTAGTCCTAGTGGTGATACGAACAATGACTATTTTAAATAAAATGTTTCGAATTGTAATTTTCAAATGCAGTGTTGTATTACTTGTATTATATGTTGATTCGCAAAGTATATATATTTATATACAACCTAAGGGAATGATTGAAACTAGTAAACCTCAGAATTTAACTAATTTCACCTTATAATTATGAAGCTTGATACTTAAAAAGTTTTTCTCCTTACTCTGAAGAAAGGATATCAAAACATTGGTTAAATGTTTTTTATGGAGTTAAGTTGTTGTTACTTAGAAACGACATGCTAGTTTACCCCTGTATATGTTACACATAAAAACTAATACTAACGCACGATACGTTTGACTGCAAAACAAAATGGTGTTTCATTTTGCGTTAACTAACTGATTATAAGTATTATTTTATTACAAGTTAAAATTACAGCTTTTACAGTAAAAAAGAATATTTTAAAACAGGCACGACTTTTCGACCACTGGTGCGAGAATGATCGCACAAGTGATCGAAAAGTTGTACCTGTTTTAAAAATATTCTTCCTTACTGTAAAAACTGTAACTTGTAATAGAAAAATGATACTTAATTTATTATGGCAAACCCGTGTTAGTATCATTAGTAGCTATCAATATTTTTTGTAATAACACTATCATTCAGAAATTATCAACTATACAACAACTTAAAACATATGCTTCGACTTAGTTGTCAAACATTACAGAAACGTCGACTTTCACTATGTAATCTAATATTGCAATTAAAAGTGCTTTAATTTTAAAAGATGGATAAAATGGTAGATTGGAGAGGTAACACTAATTTAGCGCATTCGGTTTCTGACTCACTGCTTCGTATGTTCTTTTTTGTTTAATTTACTTGAATATATTTTGAAACTCAAACCAAGAATCCTAGCTGTTCCAGTGAGGCTTTAGTTAATATTTTAAATTTCTAGGAGTCATGTTTGTGGGTGTAGACACCTCCAAGCGCGTGTTCTTTAAGATTCTGGTATTTTATTATATATGCAATTGTTACGAGTCATTCCAGAGCATGTGCACATATCTGTCGCTGCTTACGTTTTTCTGCCCTAGATTTGACTGGTGAGGGCAAGAACTTGTTACCTTCTGTCCAGTGTCAAGGTTCAAAGATCCGGTAAGTGACCTGAGTATATCACAGCTCTATGTCGATAAGATAACCCAATGTAACGCATTAATTTCGAGTCCTGAGCGAACCTTTTACTTATAAATCCTGAATCAAGGTTGATTATTACACCAGGCTGGTACCTCAATGCACTTGGTACTGAGAAATGTGAACACAAAAAATTAACATATCCGAGACAAAACGACTGTCACAGAAAAACTAATACTAATAATTCTTGTGGGGAAAAAATTAGGTGATAGACATGTGAAATTTTCTTTCTGGTTTAAAAGGACCCATATAACCCCCATTTCCATTCCAAAAGTATATAAAACCTGCCCGACATCTTCTATTTATGCAACAAACATTTTGTCCCACAGGCAAGTCATATGGGGATTAACTTGCTATAAGGTAAAAAAAAAAAAGTAAACACCGTTGTTCAGCCAAACCTCCGTTGACTTTTATGTTCTTTATTCTACTATCTGCAAGAAACCAAAACAGTGGATTTGCCTAGCTTATGTGAATATCTGACTTATTATCCCGACCTTTGGAGTACACAAACTAAATTAACTGTCTTGTCAAATCCACTTATCTTTCAACAGTTTAGACTTTAGAGTGGTGAATTAAATACATTAATAACTTCATGTCCAATTTAGTTAGTAATTTTAGAAAATCAGAAAGATTCACCCGTCTCTTGTGAACTTTTGGAAAGTTTTTTCAAATTACAACAACAGAGGCGCGAGATCTATTATATCTCTAGGATAGAGCATCGCACCACCTTAAAACTCTTGAACAACTTTTGTTAATGTATTGTTTCAAAAGAAAACAAAAAGCACAAAGCTACACAATGGGCTGTCTGGGCTTTGCTCATCACGGGTATCGAAACGCGGATTTTAGCGTTGTACGTCCGCAGACATACCGCTGTGCCACTGAGGGGCAAAAAATAAAAACAACAACAGGACATTGGGTACGGAGAGAGTGTGGGTAAATCATATATAGATGGATATGTTTTATAACTATTCTTAACTTCTAACTGACTTTCTAAGAAATCATTGAATTGAAGATGTTAACAGAACGTGAAAGTTTTATTGTTTTTTCTCTTAGGTCTCCTGTGAAACATGAAGAGATCAATTTTTATCGGCCCGGCATGGCCAGGTGGTTAAGGAGCTCGACTCGCAATCTGCGGGTTCGAATCTCCGTCCCACCAAACATGCTCGCCCTTTCAGCCGTGTGGGGGCGTTATAATGTGACGGTCAATCCCACTATTCGTTGTTAAAAGAGTAGCCCAAGCGTTGGCGGTGGGTAGTGATGACTAACTGCCTTCCCTCTAGTCTTACACTGCTAAATCAGGGATGGCTAGCGCAGATAGCCCTCGTGTAGCTTTGCGCAAAATTCAAAACAAACAAACAATTTTTATCAGCGCAATTTTGGCTGCTCGCTTTCTACTTATTACTTTGGTTCAGTTCGGGACCGCTCACGTGGACAAGAAGTTGCTTCCCTTACTTCTGTTGGGTGGTCTTGGTCTTAGGAAAAGTACTATGGAAAAGTACTATCTTGCCTGTTGCAATTCCCATTCCCATAGCTTATCAGTAAGTTTCCCATTCGTATTTTTTAATAAAATATTTTAAAAAGTTTATTTTTGATATTCGTTTTAAAGAAATGATTTGAAGTCATTTAAATTTGGGTTAAGTGTAATTCAAACTTATTTTTATATTCTTATTCCTACTTGTACACTTATTTTCATATATATCTATATTATCCTACTGTAAAAACATTGATTTTC
The DNA here is from genome assembly GCF_000517525.1 of Limulus polyphemus. Lineage (NCBI taxonomy): Eukaryota > Metazoa > Arthropoda > Merostomata > Xiphosura > Limulidae > Limulus > Limulus polyphemus. The sequence goes on from NW_013666135.1 coordinate 354,769, forward strand.
CAGTGTTTCAAGTGCAGGCTACATTAGATCTATTACAATATAATTACATGATGTTAATTTCGAACGTTCTATGTTTGATAATCCTTGTGATATCAAACATTCTATTTCATTACAATTTCAAAATCACCAGAGGAAGGGTGTCCCAGTCCGAAACGTTGTGAATATTAAAACATCTGTTTCGCATTAGCCGTTTTTCGTGGTATAAGTTTTTCCACTTTTTGTTTTATTTTTAAATTCGGAAACAGTTCTGATCCGGTTACGTTGAATACTAAAGAAATCAAAAGCTGTAGCATATAACACCAGTTTATTTTCAAATGAAAAATTCGTTTGTTTTTATCACTGAAAAAAAAAGTTGGTAAAAGAGTAGCCCATGAGTTGGCGGTGGTGGTGATGACTAGCTGCCTTCCTTCTAGTCTTACACTGCTAAATTAGGGACGGCTAGCGCGGATAGCCCTCGTGTAGCTTTGCGCGAAATTCAAAAAACAAACAATCCAATCGATATCTTTTGCGAGTCACAATTCTAATAAAAGTTATATAAAAATATTGATTTTACTGTCGTACTCCTATGGATAATGAAAATTTTAAATATTTTCTTCTGATATTGACGACCATTAGATGGCGATATTAGTAATTCCTACACATGCATGATATACCAATAGTCATATAATACGCTACTTTACTAGTTTTATATAATTGCAGTAAATGAAGAAATTCGCATATGAAGAACTTAAAAAGATAAAAGATAATTAAATTTTGTGACATTCTCGTTTTTGCATTAATTTCAAGAAACACAAATTTCGCCGACAACCACAGTACACATTGTATTAAAGATGACGGATATTGAATAAAAGTGTGTTCGTTTTACCCATAATATGTGATAACGATTTAAACTGTGTAAACAAACATTAATTTTGATTTTTAAAAATACATAGAACTATGAAAAGACGTTACAAAACTTGAATGCAGCAAAAGCTTTACCTGTATAGTGAACAATATTGTTGTAACCTGTTCTCTTACTTCTATCGTTCGACGATTTATTGTGGATTAGTTGGTGAAAATAATGTGAAGCCCAGTCCACGTAAACACAACAGTTAATTTTCTGTGTCGTTTCTACAGGCTATGTTCATTTTGTTGAGTAAACAAATGCGTCATTAAACAAGTAACTGAATAACAGAACAGGTGCGATAACTCTCATTGAATCTCATTATAATTTGAGAGAAATTTCTTTGACTTTTAACTCCCCTAACATTTTACATTTGGACGTGTAGAATGTTATGTAATCAACTAGGAATCATTCGGGATGTGTGAAGAAAAAGTTATTTTTCTTTTAAACAACGTAAATTTCACAGCTCTAGTGCTGGCTAAATATATATCAGTCAGTCGGGATGGCCACTAGGGGTACTGATGGGATTTCTCCAGTTTCCTCTTTCATTAGATGGCGTGTACATATAGTCTATGTACTTTTACTAGTTACTACCATATTTAGGACAAAAATAGAAACACTACTTATGTTTATAACTAGTGAAACATAAATTCTACAATTGCATTTCGTTTTCAAATCGCATCAATCATTTGAGGGATTTCTTTCCCACACATTGTTTATACGTACTTTTAAGACAGATATACTTATATTGGGATGTTTTAAGTCACATGTTACTTATTGGCTTTTGATAATAAATGAATAAAATAGAAAATAAAATTGTATTTAAATTATAAAGACCAGTGAACATGAATAATTTTATTCTTATGCACTTTGATTCTTTATATTGTCACTAGCATATTTCGAAAAAAATATTTTTATTTATCTATTTGCTTTCAAATGTCATTAATTATTTGAGGGATATAATATTCATTGAAATAAACACATCAATGACCCTTCTCTATAAAATTAGTAAATGAATTATATAAATGATTTTTTAACTTTCATTAACCTCTCACCGTGCAACACACTAGCACATCTGCTTGTGCTCAATAACTTCTCATTAGATACTTCACTTTGACTGGAACTCTACAAGCTAACTAACTGCTTGTTCGTATTTACAACTTATGTTTATATTAGTCTAAGTTACTAGATTATTGCATCATCATCATTAGCTTCCTCTAGCAAAAAACAAAACAAATTACAATACAGCTTACAACAAAAATGTAGCTTACAACAAAATTTTATACTGTGAAGCCGTGAAACAAAACAAAATGAAGGATATATCGTGAGACATGTCATAAAAAAAACCAACTGGCGCATTTCATTAAGGTTTTTCAATAGTTGTCGAACCTCTATTCCTGAAAAATTAGCAATAGTGATATATTACCAATTTTTAAATAATCTTTAGCAATCCTGTCGGACGGTAAAGACTTAGAATTTCTTTTGTTTTATTTTAATATTTTTTAACTTCTACCTTCATCAACCTTTCGTTAAAGTAGTATTTTATACCAGTAACTGATTTGCAGTTTTATTTCTTGGAACAAACAGATCTCATCAAACTGAGAATCAAGAATTTTCTTTCATCTAAGAATCAAATGGTTATTTCAGTGATTAACAACTTTTGATAACGAATATATTAAGCATTAATCATAATTAATACATAATAAGTTCTTTCTTCACAGACAATCTTTATTATTCTTTTAATTTCCAATGTCGAATTACTAAGATGGTTATAGAAAACTTGCATATAATAAAACTTTATTTATGAAATTTATTATATGGTCGTAAGATAACAAATAAAAACCCACTTTTCGTCGATTACACCAATGCTAATTGCAATGTCCGTGTTTTTTCAAACACAGGTTGAAATTATCAACAAAGTAATTGTAATAAGTGGTCTACCAAACTTTGATCCCCTGTAAACGGACTTCACCAAATGTTCGAGATCCTAAAAGAAATGAGAAACTCAAATGATGTTTTAAAGTTTAGAAATTCAAAAAACCTTTGCTATAATTGTGTTTGTGTGTGTAGATAGCTACACAATGGGCTATCTGTACTCTCTCCATCAGGGGGAATCGAAACCAGACTTTTTAGCGTTATAAGTCAACAAATTTCCCGTTGACACATCGGGAATCAATTCTAAGGTTGTTAATTTAGAAAGTTTTCCTCATTGTAACAAAGTTTGAAGACTTTCTTGGCTGATACATCTTGGTAATGATATTTATAACTTACATAAATACTGGTATACTCACACATAAACACCGTCCCTGAAAAAATAAAAATTCTGAAGCAAGACCTATACTTCGTAGCTCATAAGACCTATTACACTCCCCGACATGAAACCATAATAAATACAATGTATTTTTACGGCATTCCAATTTATGACATCTGTTTGTTTGTTTTGGATATTCGCGCAAAGTTGTATATAAGGGCTACTGCATTAGTCGTCCCTAATTTGAGCTGATAAATTAGAGGAAATACATTTAGTCAACTGCACCCACCGCCAACTTTTGTACTATACTCTTATCGAATAGTGGGATTTGACCATTAAATCCTATGACACATCATCCACAGTCCTAAAGCGCGGAGCGTTCTTTTACGCCAACCGGACGTGAGCATGGACCCTCGGATTCGCAGATAGGCACGCTAACCAGTAGCTTTTTCAGATATCATTAAAACTTTTAAATCTTAAATCTTATGATTGTTTGGAAATGTAATAAAATCCTTCTTACAAGCTAGTTTCTAAATTACCAAGATTATTATTTTCGTGCACCCCTTTTTATTATTTGGAATTATTTCATTTTGTTTATTTCAAAGTTTTCACGTTCTTTCTTGAACATTTCCTCAGGCGAAGGAAATATTTACATCTATATGACCATGAATATTATATTTTTGGTTGTTTTATTTTTATCAGCCCCCCAGTGGCACAGCGGCATGTCTGCGGACTTACAACGTAAGAAACTGGTTTTCGATACCCGTAGTGGATAGAGCATAGATAGCCCATTGTGTAGGTTTGTGCTTAACTACTAACAAAACAAATTTTTTATCACTGGGGTATTTAAATTTACACACCATTAAGTTTGATTAAATTATAATATTGTTGCGTCATCGAGGTCACGTGACTGGTGTGGCGCC
>NW_013666135.1:359122-374163 GCF_000517525.1 Limulus polyphemus
ACGGAAAATTAATTAACAAACGGAGACGTAACAATATTAAAGGGGTTATGTGTTACGATAAGCATATATTTTGTCTTTGCCTTACAAATTGCACAATAACTTGATTTGTCCAAACAGATTTATAATTTTCAAACAAAGGCTTTTATAATATCTTAAATAATATCTTGATAAAAATGCGCTGACTGTACTATTTTAAAACAAACAAACAAGACTGGTAAGTTTCCTACACAACAATGATCTAGAATTTTTTTTAACCAAGATATAAAAGGAGAGAAAAAAAAAGAACGTTTTTCAAAGTTGTTGTTGTTGTTTGTAATTAAGCACAAAGCTACACAATGGGCTATCTGTGCTCTGCCCACCACGAGGATCGAAACCCGGATTCTAGGGTTGTAAGTCCGCAGACATTCCGCTGTGCCACTGTGGGGGCGTTTTTCAAAGTAGACATGATTGGTGTACGGATGTCATGGGAAATATATTTAGTGCATAAAAGTGCATTAAGTTCAATATATCATTTGCATCCGACTGTAATTAATAATATTAGAATAACAAATACGTTCAGTAGTTCTAAATCATCCCAACAGCCTAGTTGTTAGCGTGTTGGAACGTGGATCTGACTTTCTATGGTTCGCGAGCCATTACCGCCAAAAATATCTCTCGTTTCACACTTTGGATCCGTAGGTGGGTTATAAGACTGGTGGCCAAATCCAACTGTCTGACAATAATAGCCTAACAATTTACAATGACCTCACCCAGTGACTCAGCAATAATTAAGTCTGAGAGCTTATAACGCTAAAAACCGCACTGATAGCCCATTGTGTAATTTTGTTTAACACAAAACAAATAAACTTACAGTGAGTGGTGTTGACCGTTGGGTGCTTTAAAAGGGGTAGCCTAAGGGTTCGTCTTATGTGGTGCTTATTATCTTCATTTCCTCTTGTCTGTCACTTCAAAGCTAGGGACGGCTTGTGCAAATAGCCCTTGTATAACTTTGCGCAAAATTCAACAAATCATCCTGACTCTGGCCTTAGTATGAGCAATTGAAAACATAGACCTAAGTGATCTCGTGAAAACTGAAAAAAAAAATTACTATTAACCCTGGCTTTTATCTGGATCTATTTTTATCATTCCATTTTATATCTTTATTATATTTCATCTGAAAATAACTTAATAGTCATTGCAAACTAAACCTTCTATGGAAAAAAAAAAGAGGTTGAAAGGCAGCGAATATTTTTTGTAAATAGTTATTTCTTACATTTTTTTGTAGTTAAATAGTTCGATTCTTTTGGATAAAGTAGTTTTTGTTATTTTTAGCGCAAACTTTTACAATGGGTTGCTATCTGTGCTTTGCATGTTTACTGTGGCAAACTGAACATCGGATTTTAGCGTTATAAGTTCATAAACTTATCGCTGAACCACAGCAGGACGGGTAGGGTAGTAGAAGAGCGTTATATTTTTTTTTTCAGAAAAATAAAACTTAACGTTTGTGATTAGTCTTTATTCATACCTTCAATAATAATATATAAATACGTTTTAGATTGAACTTTTGTAAGATTCATTCTCTAACCAAACTATGTGATATTCAAATAAACGTTTCGGACATATTTAGAGCATTAAGCTATTTTGAATGTTTTACATACGGAAATAACAAACAAACAAATGAGATATACATATATATTTACCAGAATTTGATTTGGGCATAAACTTAAAAAAAGAGGACGAGTGAAAAATGATGTTGATTAGTACAAATATGAAATATGAAGACAATATTATTTGGGTGTGCCCTGGCGAAAGAGAATTCAGAACCTAGAGTACCTCGCGTAGTATTTTCGCAATATGTGATTGGTCAAGGTCATAGCATCTGAAAGACCCGGATGTAGAGTCAGCTAGATGTCAGGCTTCTAATGGCGGCTCTCTTTCAGTGGTTGCTGAATTAATAAAAATCAGACTTTGGCATTTTTGTTATTTTATTGTCAGTAATGCGCCATGGTCTGCAAAGAAGAAGTCTGTTCTTGGTTTATAGAACTAAATGGCTCAAAACGAATAGATTTGATATGCGGGTTACTTAACATGTGCTTACCGCTGGAGTTGAGATTTTTTGGAACATGTCTGGAAGAACTGGGAAAGAAGGACTTTTACCATTTCAGGGATGTGGAGCAAAAAGCTAACAACGAGAAAGATTTAAAAGATCTGAGCGTTCATAATATAAGAGACAATGTAACGAGAAGCAAGTTAATTGTTTATTTAGCACTGCTGAATTCATCTAATCCTGCTTGTGCTAACACTTTCTACCAGATACTGACAAGTTTCAATCGAGAAACGGATAAACATGAGTTGTCAAATGGAGAGGTTGCTAGTGAGATTATTCTATTACTTACAATGGCTGTTCATCATCCTGCCTTTACATTTGAGCAGAAATCTGCTCTTGCTGAACAACTTGTCTGGGTAGAAAAAATGGTTGGAAGTGAAATAAATGAGGTAACTAACTTCCTACACATTCCTTGCTTGGAACGTAATTTGCTAGTTTAATGTGTTTGGTGTTGCTAATCTTGTTGGGTTGTTTGGTGTAAATAGGCATAGTGTAATAGTACACTATTTAGTTTAATCAGATTCTTTGTGATATTAACTGGTGGTGTGTCTTAAATATTTAACTTTAAGTTTATCAAAATTCTATTACAAAAATATAATTGAACCATTTGTCTGTTATTTTTTCAATGCGAACTGCCCAGAGAGACAAGAAAATATTTTAGTTTTAAATTCAACTATAAGCTTAAACTTTGTTATATATTTAGAATGCTCTAAGTTTTAAGCTGTTTGATTATTTTACTTTCTACCTCTATGTTTGATATAAATAACTTGCATAATTTTTGCTTTTTTGATTTAAACATGGTATATAATTTTGTACTTGGATGAAGGTCCTAAATAAACATACTCTTAAGAGAGAACAGTAACGTTATTCAAATCAGAATAATACCTAATTAACAAAACTTTTTTTTTCTAAAAAGCAGTTAACAATGCACTTCTTGATTTCTATAATTTTTAGTAATTACCATGATAATTTAGCTTACTCTCAGACTTTTCATAAATGTATACCAGGTATTTTCTTCCATAGTACAGGGGAGAAACTTTGGCCCCATAGATGTTTTGCATATTGGAGGTTTTTAGATGATGATAACCTTTGATATTATAAAGATCTAGGAATCCTTAAAGGAAACTGTTATTTTTACCTGTCATAACAACTTAGAGCATCCAAATTAATAGTGTGTGCAAAGCATTGCACATGGATTGACAGTTCTGCGAGTTATATCACATTGCAAACATTTTGTTCAAGTCCAAAAAAGATACAGCTTCTTTCAGTACATCTACCATATGCATCTTGTATATAAACTGAATTTGTCATTTCTCAGTTGTTGTTTATAAAATGCCCAATGAAACTTTCAGTAGAAGTTGAGGTCCATCCATCACTGGTAAGGGCAAAAACTTTACATTTCAGTTCAGTGTCAAGCTTGTCTTTTTTTCTCTTTGTACAGGTCTGAAATTACCACAGGAATAAAATTGGTCTTGAAAAGGATCTTGTATCTTGGTTTCAAAAGCAGAGTCCTAGAACTAAAATTATCTACCATTGAAAATGGTCTCCCATCCTTAGCCATAAAGATTTCAGTAGCTTTTATTTTATTATGTTTTTAATTTTTTGCTTTCTGATTGTTTGATTTTAATTTAATTTTTTTGTGGAGGAGGTTTCGGCCATGATGTGTCGCTAGTTGGAAACTACCTTGCAGTCTTCTACATCTCTGAAACCTCACCCGGATCTCCTGTTTCTGGAGGAATGTGGTTCTGGTGAAGAGGATTTAGACAGCCTTTTTCCACATCCAGATTTTGCTGCACCATCCTGTGCTACCCTTCTGGATTTCTCTTGTCCTCCTTCAGGTTTTTGGGTCATGATTTTCCAGCTATGTTACCTGTTATCCCTTTTTCCATCCACCTCTTTTTAAGGTTATTCACTTGTTTCCCTGAGGGTATTTTAGCAGATACACATACCCTTCTCTTTTTGGCATTGGCATGCTTATCTTCCTCTGCCATATCCCTTCATACATGGTTCCCTTTGTTGTTGGGATATTTTCTTGATATGGATGCTCTCTTGTCTCGTGTGTTTACCTACTTCCTGTTTGTGAGACAGTATTTTTGGGGATCTTCATGATACTTTGAAGGTCACATATCAACATTCCTCATTTGTTTCTTGTCTTTTCCAAACATCTTCTAGACCTTTTCTTATGTCTTGCCCCCATGTGTCCTCTCTACATCAACTTTTTGGAACTCCTTGCAGTTCATCAGGCCTTGGATTATTTCCTACTTTTAGTAAGAGGCCATTTGATCATGATCCATTCCAAAAAATATGACCATTGCCTTGTACATCAGTTGATAAGGGGGATCTGTTCCTGTTTGCTTTACTCTTGAACATTGGATCTCTTTTTCTGGGCCCAGTCTCAACAAGTTTGTCATTTTGCTTGTCATGTCCATAGTGCTCTGAATCTTGTAGTGGATTGATTATCTTGTCCCAACAAGATTCTACCTCTGAACTGGTTTCTTGCTCCTCCAGTTTTCCAGTGGTTATGCTCCCTGTTTGGTACTCTTCTTCTGGATGCATTTGCCATCAATTTCAATACCTAACTTCCCTTTATCTGGCCTATGGTTCTACATCCTTTAGCTTTGGTAGTGGATGCCTTCAGTCAAGATTGAACCAATTTTTACCTATATGCTTATCCTCCTATCCATCTTCTTCCTTGAGTTTTCTTCCCTATCAAAGTCACTCCAGGTCGAGTCCTTCTAATCACCCCTTTCTGGCTTGCCCAACCATGGTTTCCAACCCTGAACCTTTAATCATCCCCTCCCATACCTCTTCCACTTTCCCAATCTCTTCTACATCAGTCTTATTCTGCCATATTTCATCCTACTGTCACCACACTGTGACTTCATGCTTGGATTTTCTTTGGTCCCTTGCAAAAGGATTCTGACTCTCTATGCAGGTGGCCTTCCTTCTTTAAATGTTTCCCAGAGGAAATAGTGCATTTTCTGGAGCTGCTCTTTGCATCTTGATGTTTCACTTTCATGACCTAGTATACCCCCCCATTTTGATTTTTTTCACTGTCGCATATTTTCCTCTTCCGTCCTATCTCTCCTGATTCACCTACCCTGTCCGATTTCTCTACCTGATTGGAATCTCAGTATGGTCCTTCATGCCCTTACCCTTTGAACCTTTGGCCACTTGCTCATTGTACCACTTCTCTCTCAAAATGTATTTTTTACTCCTCTTCGCATTTGGTTGTCATAAGTCGGATATCTTCTCTATCAATGGCTCTATCACACTACCTATGTTCTCCCTTATTCAGATTGTAGTTTTTCCTCAAGATGTCTGAAGTGTATGAAGGGGAAGTCACCTTCACTTCTATTTTCCTCTCATCCGTTTCTCATTTGTGTTCCCATTCTGATCCCTATCATCACCTGCATCCAGTACGTGCTCTGATTTATTATGTTGCCTGCACTGCTTCTTTCTGTGGATCATGTTCCTGTCTTTTAATACCATGTAATAATTACTTTATGTGTGATCTTACTTTTACTGGATGGAATCGCCAGCTTATTCGTCTTGCTTATGCATCGTTATCCGTGGATTTTCTTTGCATTTTCAAAGTTTCCTCCCACCAGAGACGTCATCTCACTTTTTCCATGGCTGTCCACTTCCATTGTCCATTAGAAAAGATTGTGATGTGCAGGCTAGAATGTGGACCTTACCTCTCACATTTATAGCCTAATATCTGTATCATTTGGTTGCCTCCATCTCATCTGGTTATTGCTTGCCACCCATTGTTATTATCCATACATTATTTAGACAATGAAAGGGTATGTTCTTCCCTTTCCTGGATCCTACTCTGTGGCAAGTGGTACCTGTCCAGGTATACATAAATGTAAATTTGCACCATATGGCTGTACAGATCTATAATGCTCACTGAAGTGATGAGGTGTTTCATAAGACTGCTAGAGTTCACTTCGTGGTATCTTGCTTCATAAGTAAGGCCTAAACCAGACTGTACCAACTTGTGGACTATCATGAGTAAAGCAGTATTGGGATCACTGCCTATCCCTCCAGTCCTAGTTGAATAAGCCAGGGTTTTCATGGTCATCCATTGCACTATCTTACAGTGTTGTGTTCCTCCAGACTCCCCACTGTGTTGTCCCCCTTCATTCTTCCAGTGGAGTACGGTAGTCCTAGCCACTTACCATTTCTTAGCTGTTGGGGTGGTGGACCATAGAGGCCTCCTCCTGAGTGTGATTGTTTCCACTCAGTCGAGAGTGGGTGGAGTTATTCTGTTGGTGTAAATGGTAAGCTTTCTTCTCATACTGCAAACTGGAAGAAAAATTCCAGATGCCACTTGATTTTGGATTGGACAAATCCACCACATGCAGTTAACCCCTCCAGATGGCTTTTCCCCATCCTACTGCTGCCTGGATGTCTATTTCCAAGTGGCCTGATGTTGGATCAATGCAAGACCAGCCAGCAAAAGTCCTCACAAGTGTGGTTGATACGTTCTCTCCTCCTACCATGGACTGAAAGATAAATACCTGATGCTGCCTGGTTTTGGACTGGAGTTGACCTGCTGAATATGGTCTGACACACCCTAGCCACTCTAAATCATGTTGTGCATCCAATTACAGATTGGACATGTGTCTTTTCTGACCATTTTAGTGACACGTATCTTTACAAAAGGTAAAGAATACCTGGGAAAGATGAGGTGCACTTTCCCAAGGTGTGACCCTATACATTAGGCTTAACACTCCATGGATTCTCTTCAGGCACCTTCTGAAGAGTGCTCATCTTGATAACTTTTGCACCAGTCCCTCAACTGTTTCAATGTAAGATTCTAGCTATTATGTAAGGGGAGTTAAGATATCATATTGGAAATTGACATTTTCCTACACTGACCTCTTCTCACATTTCCCACTTCTCTTGGATCTTTTGTGCTTAATCTCGCAGTGATGATAATGCTCTACAGCATAGAGGGAGTCAGCTGCACTAGGAGAGTGTGTCACACTTTTGTTGGTGGAGAGTTGTTGCATGCTCATTTGCATGCTATATCACAGTTATAACACGAGAATTATGTGAGGTTAGGTGGGAGCATCAAGGCTACTGGCGAGCAAAAATAGTGCATATAAAAGGCAGCACAAGTCAAGGAAAGCTATTATGTGAGAGGAGGTATATATTTATTGGAAATACATTTTCAGTGTAGGAAAATGTTAGCTTTCATGATATTTTTTTATAAGCCAGAGCAGTCCCTGTGAATAATTTTTTGAGATTTTCTTATACAGCCTCTAAAAGATTTTGCTAGAGGTAGTATTATTTTAGATCTTTTCATTAGCACTGGAGAGGATTTAGTTAAAAATGTGGAAGTGCAAGGGCATTTAAGCGCTACTGATCTTAATATTATTACTTTGACTAGCATATACCCCATCAAAAATGACTGGGCAAGTACTATCACTCCCACCCTATACTATACCCTGACATCACATTTCATAGCTATCTGAAATAAATAAATTTTGCAAAATCAAGCTAGACCAACAAAGAGGCAGAAAGTGCAGTCGAGGCAGACAAGCATTGGTAAATTCCTTTGTGAGCCAATCAAAATTAAGATCATTCATGAAATGAATTCATGGCACATACATAGAATAACTATTGGTAAAAATCAGTTAGATTAACAACTTCTGATATATAGAAAAACCAGTGCATTTTGGTAATGCTACATTCCAACAATGGCTTTTATGTCATGTTGCTTAGCAACAAAAGTATAACTTAATATTGTTGTTAGTCTACCTACTGAAAGTATAAAATGAAATGTAAAGACAACAAAACTGGAAAGATACATGTTGGTTTCTTAACTTGGAGTCTCCATTGATTGAAGAGGTTTGTTTTTTTATGAAAATGTTGGTTATATAACAGAAAATAGCTTAATTCATAAATGATTTAAGTTTAAAATTGAATCGATATTTTTACTTTCATGATAAATTTTATGCACTTAGCTCTAGGCTATGTGATCCCACACTACGTCTTTACTTTAGGCTTATCATACCAAAACTTACAAAGTTTCACGATCCCCTTGCACTCCTATCATTAAAATTGTAATGGGCAGACTGTAATCGAACTATTCTATCTGGATAAATGCATTTTGGCTTTTATGACTCCTCCTATTTTGAGAAATCAAGTATGATGTGACATACACTGGCTTTTTTTTAGGTTAGATATTTGTTTGTATTGAAGCTAGCTAGAGTTTATTAGCCTTGTTCTCAATTTGAAAAAAAGCCAAGTTCCAGAAACTTGTAAGATATGGTAAGAAAGGATGACTAGGTGGCTATACAAATTGATAAAAAATATTACTAAATTTGGGGTGTTTTTTCCTTTGGCTTGATAAGTTAGCTGAAAAAGTATGTATTCATTCCAAAGCTTTGATTCCAACCAAAAGCACATTCTAAATTTTATATTAAATAGTACATTTTTTAAGAAGCCTTTTTCGATTTTATGGGATCCTGTTGTTTTGCAAGTGTTCATTGCCTATCAGACTTCTGTTTGAATTTGACGGTTAATTCAAGTTATCAGTGTATCAATAATGATCAGTAGACATTTTAATCCATTTCATACCACTTTATATTCAATGAAGAGCTGCATTTGTTTTTTTATTTTACCAGAATATTTCTGTCAGATGTTCTTACACTTATCAAAGGGTTTGTTTTTCATATTGGCACATAAAATGTAATGTATTACTTCTTACCAATGTTAACCTAAAAACTGAGAAAATGTAAGAGCCTTATGATTCAAATAACTTATTGAACTGAGTTGATTACTGCTGTTCTTTTGTATTAGTATGTAGAAGCAAAGAATGTGTTGTAATAGTAACTAACCAGTGAAAATGAGTAGTCAGACATGAAAAAATCATATTGACTCAGATCTTTAATCTGTTTTTAAAATATGTAGTTATTATTCTTAAATAATAATAAAAAAGTTTACAAAAATTATTTAAAACTTTTATTACCCATTATTCAATTTTAATTTTTTGTAATTATGTTAAAAAACCATCTAGATCCTCAATGTGCTCAGTTGATATTTATGGTACATAATGTTAGTTTTTCACAGTTTTGATTATAAACTTTAACATGTACAAAATATGCGTTATTTCTACTTTTGCATCTTTTCCACTGATTTTTTTGCAGTTTTTAGGAAGCAACTGTGTGATTGTTTTAGGTGTAGTCAAGTCAAGTTTTAATGCTTCATTTCAGCAATTAATGTTTAAGTGTTTTAATTTTTTACACTTAAGTTGAAAAGCTAAAAATAAAGACATGTCAAATAAAAAAAATGACATGCATATCTCCAAAAAAAAAGTATGTGCATTTTATGCAGACATGCTAGCTATTGGAAGCAGTACAATATTACTGAAATGCAAGCTCACCAAAAACTTTTTTAATTAATGGTAAATTTATTTACGTTTAATCTTAGCATTATTTCTCTTTCGTAATGCTTGTTTGTAAAAAAATGAGATAAGTACTGATAAGAATTTGACTGAACCATTTCGGGATTTTTATATACACAGATGTTTGTTTGTTTTCCTTAGTGGTTTAGTTCCATGTTAAACAATAAAATAAAATGAGAAATTTTATACTATGAAATGGTGATGTGGAGAATCAAAAATGGAACAACATCTGGTAATGATGAATATAAACCCAGTTTTTATCTAAAAAACATTAGCTACAAATCAATTCTCACTAAACTGCAAGTGTTGAGGCAGTCAATTAATATTTTGTCCACCTCATTCAACTTATAAAAGACAAGTATAACACTATTAAAAAATGTTGTTTTTCTGAGTGGTGATGTAAAACTTTGTGGGTGTTTGAATGTAACTGTAGTAAGAAAGGAAGAGTGTAATAGGTGAGGTTATCATTATCATTTAATCATAACTTCTCGGTAAGAAATTATCTTCTATGTATAGTGTTTTTGTACTATACATTTGATTTACTTTGGTAGTAGTTATATGTAATTTTATTTTAATTTTCACATTAACTGTAAGATTTTACTTGAAATCACAACTTATCTTGGCCACTATTTTAGTCACATTGAAAGTTTGTCTAGTAAATCATGATTTGTCATCTTAAGTTTATAATCTTTAGTTTTTCTGTTTTTATGTAAACTCTTTACTAAGGAAAATCTTTTCAGTTTATAATTCAAATGTGTGTGTTTGTGTAAATTTACAAAAACATATGCTTAACCAACAAAACACATGCTCATACATTTTAACTTTATTTATTGAGTCTAATTAAACTAATTTTGGGTTATTTCAGTGTCATTCAGCAAAGAAGTTATCTGCAAACTCTTTATCAAGTGCAATTTCTTCAGTTTATAATTCAAATACATCTGCTCATACATCACTACCTTTGTCAGCTGTACCCCACTTGTTGCCTGCTGAATCTATTTCATTGCCTAAGAGCATCACTAGTGCTGTAACAAGTACGTGCCCTTTGGTGTGTCCAGCAAGATGTAAACCAGATCACTGTCCAAGAGGTAAGTATCACCTCTTGTTTTGCCTTGCCCATTTGGCATCTAAGACTTGCAAGTATACATCCAGACAATTCCAAACTCATTTTTTCAGCAAATTGTTTAAAAAAAAGCATGGTAGGTTTTAATAAAACATTAACATATATTTCCTAAAAACATGTAAATAAGTTGTTTTTTTTCTTTATCAAAGGGGAAGCTAAAGGAAAGTTTGAATTAATATTTATTTCAATATCATTTACTTAGGAAATAATAAAAAATTTTAATTGGGAAATTAGGCTTTAAGCAAAATAAAAATTGAAAGTTCAGGATGTTGTAAAATATAAATTGGAACATCAGGATTGTTTGGTCTCTTAAGAATGACCAACCTCCAGGCCTCTTTCAACAAACAGTAAACTATTCTCGTAATACAACCCTCACCCTTCAAATATTCATCAACCTCTTTCTTAAACTCGCATAGGGTTGCAGCCTTTACTTTTATGTATGGCAGTTTGCTCCACATGTTTCTCACCTTGTTAGAGAAGTCGAACTGCATGAACTGAGAATGTGTATTTTACGATTTCTAGATTTAAGAGATCTTGTCATACTGCCATCCGAATTCAACATGAAAAATTCTAACGCTTCAATCATATATATATTTTTTTTTATAAATTTGAATGCCTCAGATTACCTTAATCCTTCTCTTGTCAAAAGAGAACAATAAAACAACTTAACATATCGTTATTAGACTAACCATCCACTCTAGAATCTTCCTAATAGCTTTACTGTTAATAATCTTCAAAAAATTTGGATGTCCATTCCAAATTAAGGGTAACCAAAGTTGCAAACAAAACATACAATTGATTCATAGTTCATAGTGTGAGGTAGTGAGATAAAAATGCAATACTGTCTAGTCTTCAAAATCAATCAAAAATTGTGATTTAGCTAATTAGTGTAGCATTGTGATTTTCAATTTCCTTTTTTTTTCTTCATACTTAGTTTCTTAAATATTAAGTAGGAATGCTACGATAAATTTCATTATTGTCAAGGACGAACACAGAATTAAGTCAGAATATAACAAATGATTACATTTCTCTCATGCCATTCATAATGTTGTATTTTCAAGGTAGGAAACTCATTGGATAACTTATCTTTCTGTCACACTGTATTTAATGTTTATAAATGTGTAGGATGTGCAGTGACATCATCGGTGTCACTTTGAAGGATGGATGATAAACTTTTTTTTCTTATTCATGTATTGGGGTAATTGTATACAATTTGATGTTGAGGGAAACTTTGATTTTTTTAAAACTTATTGTTAAGTATCTCACTAGATAAGTATTTGGCACCAGTCATAGTTGATGTGCCATTATTTTAGGTGTGTGTTGATGAGATTGATTATAGATAAAAATAGCCTTGTAATCTATTTGCACATTTCTCATTGTTCATTAGTTCTGTTTGTTTTCAAGATATGTGTGTATGCAAAAGTGAAAACTTAGTACATTTAGTTTTTTTTTTTTCATAGCTTTGTTGTTTCATGTTAGTTATTAGGTTTCTGATGTTTTTTCTTTTGACATATACTTTATTTTCTACACTTTAAAGTTGATCTCAATGCTGAACTTTTGATAGATCTTTCTGACTGAAAAGCAAGTTTTCATATGGTGGTTACTTCTGGTACAAAATTAATACTTGCTTGGTGCCAAATGTTCCCAGATCATGTTAGTTAGGTAAAATTTTAAAATGTGTGTGATTGACAAAAATATTATGCCAATTATATCTGACATACTAGATAAAACAGTGTTGTAATTCCCAACCAGTATAAAGGGGAGTGTACTCTGAACATAAATAAAATTTCATGTTGTGGAATCATGAATTTGTGATTGCAAGTACAGGATTTTTTTTGTTACTATTCTCATTTAACATGTTCATTTGGCTCAATCTGCTAAGTTGCCAAACAAACTGTTGTTTGACCAGGATTTGTATCCATGCTAGACATACAGAAGATCAATGCATTTGACAGACCAAGTCTGTGTTAAATAGCCTACCTCAGTGCTAATTATTAAAGTCATGATGACATGTATAGATTGAAAATGCATTTGTATCTTGCTTATTAGTGTAAATAATAAGCAGTTTATGCATACTGCTTTCCAACCTTGCTAAATTGCTCGAAGTATGTGTCTGTACACACATTATGAATGTATTATTATTATTACTTGCTTTAGATTATGCATTGCGCTATATCTTTACTAAAATTAAGGCGCACAGTACAGATGTCCTAATACCAACCAAGAGGCCTAGATGTAGGTCTTGGCAATATCTATAGAGCTATGTAATGCTTTGTTTAGTATCTGCTACAGCAGGAATGCAGTCTCACATTAGTGTATAGTTTTATGGATTTATACAATTCAAGCTTGGAATTTAGGCTTAGATCTAAAATAATTTGTAACATATTCACGTGTGGTCACAATTTGATATTTATACATGTGACAACTTAGCTCCAAATCTAGATCTAACTATGTCTAGATTATTTTGCTAAGCTTTAAGTTTCAGTCAGGTGGTGTTACATCCCAATTGTAAAGAGAAAAAAGAAAAGAGACCCCAAAATAAAAATAATAGAAGAGAAAGGGAAGGCCTCAAAAGTGAGGCAGTGAATACAGTAGTAGCATTGCCCATAAAAGAAGTAGTGGTATTAGATACGAAGTTGGCTGTTATAATGTTGGGTGTTTGTTGTGAATGCTTTTGTAAAGAAAATAAAACTACAAATAAATAGAGATTCACACTTCTGAGGGTACAGATGATTTTTTGTTTTTAATTTTAAACACACTGGTTATTCGATCTGTAGTTATTAGCCCAAAAAGAAATTTCGTGTATGTGAGTAATCATTGAAATGTATTGTTTGAATTGTATTTTAGTTGATTTTCCACTGTTTTTTGTTATTATTATTTTTTGGTATGGTCATTACCAGTATAAGATTTCATAACTGTCATGCATATTTCATTTTTTTTGGTAATGTATTAACTTTTTGTATTTATGGTTTACCTCTCATTATTGTTTATTCACCATGGATTCTTTGTTAATGTATACTTTTGTGATTTCACCCACCCACCCCTTTTTTTGTGAAGTACAAGTAAAGCATTGAAGATAAGTTAATTGTTTAATACTGTAATACAGATTTATAACTTACAGCTTAAAGGAAAAGGTGAATGTTAGAGGAGTAATAGCACTGTCTACACTAAATATGTGAAGTCCTTGTCCGAGCACAGAATAAAGTAGTATGGGTGCCTCAGGTCCAATTCCACAATAAATGGCTTGACCACTAGGCTACCAAAACACTATCAGTGTTTGTTTTTATACAGGGTGGCTCAAAATTATATTTCCTATTTTAAACTTTAATAATTATAGAACTAAGGGAATACAACCATGCAGTTTTCAACATTTTGTAGTCCAACTCAAATATTTGTTATTGTAATGTTGTTTTTCATTCCAGTGAGTAGAATTACCATATAAAATGGCAATCATGTAAGAAAAGGCTGAATGCATCATTTGACTTGCAGCGACCATGTCAGTGATTGTGGTGCAGCATAATTGCAGATGTCAGTATAGGAAAGTAGTATGGAGGATATTAAGAATATCATGTGCTGCACACTTATAGCAGACATTGTGGAGCTAAAGACCAAGATAATGTATGCCATCGTGATTATAGCTGCGGACATATTCAATTATCAGTTAGACCTGCTGAAAGCCACTAATGATGTACACGTAGGAGTCTACTGACACAGGGCTTGATTTTTCAAAAATTTCCAAGTTGTCTGGAAGGTGGTATTGGTTGTACAAAAATAAAATATAATACATAGACCTTCAAAATAGATACAATTATCAGAATATTGATATACAAAGACCCTAAAAAAAAGACCCATTTACAAGAATTTTGATGTTTTTATATGTTATTTATTTCCAAAAAGTACAATTAGTGTTTAGTTGGCAATTTTGCATCTTTATTCAACTGGATGTGCCTCCTCTCTGGGTCTGTAGAGTTCCTTGAAGAGCCGTCTCGCTCGTTCTGAAGACTGATGCCACAGATGAACAGCACTGGTAGGGTCGAAATCTCCCCTGCAGTCATAATGAATGGTACCCCCTCACTTACCTGCCTAGTTTCGTTATATTGGAAAAAATAAGCCCAAACCAATGTTCCACAATTTCATAAGGAAACAAGCAGGTGGTGACCTATAAAACTTTTAAAGAAAACAGCAATCTTGGCTGATCAGTGGTCAATGTTTTCATTCTAACAAGTTTGGCCTGCCACCAAGTACAGTCTATAGTAAGACTAGACTTGCAACATAACTCACACTTACTATTATACCATAATACGTGCTCAATTGCTGAGCTTCACACGTGTGTGTGTATGTGTGTATATATATAGACACACACACACACACACACACACACACACACACACACACACACACACACACACACACAC
>NW_013666135.1:375155-383727 GCF_000517525.1 Limulus polyphemus
CACAAAAATCGAAGTTTATCTGTTTTTTTTAGTTGCTGTTAATTAAAAACTTGAGAAATATATAGTACTTAAATTTGAATTATAATCTACAGTTTGATACCAAAGTTATTGTCATAAATTCATGAAATATTAGTTCAATAAAATCTTAAATGCGAGTGAACAAAGATGACTGGCCTTTCACCCGTGACATTTATTGAAAGGGTTAATACCATATTATGTATAACCAATAGAAATCCAGAGTTTTCATCTATCAAATGACATATAATTTTAGGCTGTTTTCTGAACAGAGAATTGCTATTTTCAATGTTAGTACAAGCTTCGTTCCCACTGGAACAATAAAGATTAGCTTGGATGATTTTGTAACAGATCTTGTTTTATAAATTACAGAAATCAAATCTGAGGTTTTTTGAGATGAAGAAAAGTATTTTTAATCTTAACATGAAAATCATTTTGCATGCAGACTAGTAAAAAAAAATACTTGATATGTTCACAGATAAATCTTTTTTTAGTTCAGTAAAAATACTTTGCTATGTGAAAGACTTGTAATGCTTACTGAAAAACTGCCAAATTTTGTGAAGATATACACACTGTATTAAAAGTTAGTAGTATCAAATCTGTAAAGACTTTAAATGAGTACAAAGAGGTCATGTGGTCAGTCACATTGACTGAGCCAGTGTTGAGAGAGAGAGAGAGAGCTAATATATAAAACATTACAGTTTATATCAATAAAATTTATGAAAATTTTGAATTCTATACATTGAATCATTTTGATGCAATGAGTTGCGTATGACTAAAGAGCACAATCCGATCACTTTTTCTAAATTCTTTTTCAATGTGGTATTATTACCACAGTTAGTAATCACTAGCACAAACAGCCAATCATAGGGTGGCATTTCTGCTAGTAAGTGTAATGGGCTGATATGCTAACCCCATTAAGAAATTAAATTTAGTCTTCATTTCTAGTTTTTAGGTTGCCATTTAATAAATTAAGGGGAAAAAAACGTTGTTGATCAACCAGTCAATATAAAAATTTAAAGGAACAGGAAGAAGGCACAACATATTCCAGTAGTTTGTAGATATCTATTTAAATCTCAATTTTTGAAATTGTTTTTTACAACATTCACTACTGGTGGGTCAACACATGCATAATATTGTGAGAGATTTTGTATCAAAAATTGGAAAAAGAAACAACTAAAACTTCAATAAACACAACAAACAGTGATCTGAAGATGGATATATTTGCCCAAATTGTTGTTTAGAATTAAATACATCTTTCTTTTTTTAATGTTGTGGTAGTAATTTTTTCTTCCAATTTTTAAAATATTTATTATGAATTTTTTTGTATTATGTTTGTGATGGTTTGAAAGCATCATTAACAACATAGATGACTTTGATAGTCAAGTTTGTCCTTATATTAGTTATATTATTGTAATTTTGATTGTCAGTATAATGTAAACTTGTGTTTATTTCTATGAACTTGGTAAATATATTTTCCAAATTTAGTATGTGCTATTTGTCACATGCATGAAAGACCATACTCATTCACATTTTGTATTACAATTTTAAATACCCATGAAAGCAGAATTGTGTTATCTATGAAAATACAAGCAGCATAGTAATAGATCTTTAATTCATTGGGATTGTTTGTGAAGCAAATGGAGAAGATGACAGATAAGGATCTTGTAGAAAGTGAAGAAGACAATCAAAACTAAACTTTTGAATAATGTAGTGCTGTGTAGTTTGTTCTTTTATATAGTTTCATAAAATCTAACTTTGCTAATTTAATGTAAATACTTGTGATGTTAAGAGATAACTATTTTCTTCCTTCTTCCCTCACATGACCCATTATAAGTATCCATACATATGTGTTCATTTGCTGACGTAAATCACTGCACATTTGATTTTTCTCAAGAAAAGTCTGATAAAGGTTACCGTGCTTCATAACAATATATGTTGAGTGTTACGTTACCTTCGGAAACATTTGTTGTGTAACTGGTAAGAAATCATGGCAAAATCAATCTGAGCCCAGTGCGTAGAATCAAGAAAACTGTGTTACTATGATACATCATACACAGAGGCAATTGTTTTATATATATGTGAAAGAAAAAATTTCACAACAAACAGAATAAATACACATTAGTGACATTCATGTTACACAATATGGTTTGTCTGGATACTAAGGACTTTAATCTTCTGACTTTTTTTGAAATAACTGAATGTTTTGCAATATGAGTTCCAACAACTTTTTTGTGTCAGAAGACAAAATCTAAAGACATTTAAAAGACTGTATTTACTAGAATTCTTACTAGAAAATTAGGAAACATTATTTGTACCATTTTGAAAATGTATCTTAAAACTTAGCAAAAAATCTATGAACATACTGCAAAAGCCATTTATCTACTTATATTGTGTTCCCAAAGCCAATTCAAATCTTCACAAGAAATTAAGTGGTAGTTTTAAATTCAACCATTTATATTTGTTTATTTGCAGGCTATTGTTCTAGTAGTCATCATGACATAACTGAAGGCATGGCTACTGATATGGCAGAGTACCTAAGGTAAGATTTCTATGTTATCTGAGGTGTTTTGTTTTTTAGAAACATTTGGAGAAAAATATTATTTTGGATTTAAATTTTTTATCAGGATTCAGTGTTAATGTAGATTGAATTTTTATCCACCTTGGTAACTCCAGACATTTGCAGTTAGTGAAAAATTGATATTTGATTAATTGTCAGTTTCATAAATTGTTTGCATTCAACTAATTGATTGTTCTCACATGAAACTTGAATATTTGGAATAATTAGAAATAGTAATTATCAAAAGCACTAATTTTGATTATTTTCAAACGTCATGACACTAATCGAATTAGCTGAACAACCTTGAATCAATTGAAAATAAGAAGTCATAATAGTAATATTTTGATTACCTGATTATTTTCATGTTTGAAGCTTAATTTTGATTAATCTGTTATTTTACATGAACTGATCATAGATAATTGTCCAACTGAATTCTGGGATTTATAATTAGAGAAATGGGGTGTGTGGCTTCATAGTTGCATACAGGCTATGTTCAACTTGGGGCATGATGGTTGATAAAACAAAATACACGGCGTAGCTATCTAATGAACGAATATTTGCTGTAAAATTCTTATTAATGCTATAAGTGTAGCTACCAGTTTGGCAACCAATTTTGATTTCAATCCTTTTTTTGGTCACACCTTTTTTTTCACAATTAAGGTATTTTTGATTAGATTTCATAACTTTTTTGTCAATACACCCCAACAAACCACACCAAGTAAAAAGTGACACTCAATAGTAACCCACATTAGCTTTAGGATCACAATCCTATTATTTGGAACAGATCTTTACAGAACCAACCAGATTCTTTAAAATATATGGTTGTTGTTTTCCCTATCTAAAACAGCATTAATAGCTTCCTTTATACTAATGCCATGGAATTTAGATTAACTGTTTCTTGTCATCACCCCCATGCAGTTGGCACAGCCGTATCAAGCATCATTATTTATGTTAATTTCTTAACTCTCTCAACATGGACTTGGTCAATTTGACTGACCACGTGACCTCTTTGTACTCATTTAAAGTCTTTATAGAATTAATACTTTTACCTCTCAATATAGTGTGTATATCTTCACAAAATTTGGCAGTCTTTCAGTTAATATTACGAATCTTTCACATATACAAAAAACTTGTATTTTTAGTGAAATATTTTAATAAAATGAAGATTAGTTCGTGAATATATTGAGTATTTGTTTTGAATAGTCCGTGTGCAAAGTAATTTTCATGATAAAATTGAAAATACTTTTCCTCATCTCATAAATCTCAGATTTCCTTTGTGTAATCCTTAAAATCTCCTAAATGCATTTCAAACGTTTTTCTTCAGTAAAACTTTATAGTTTCTAAATAACCCTTTTTTCTTTCTAGAATGACTTCAAATTGTAACCTGAAACTACATTTGTTTATCCTAAGTAGCTCTAAGTTTGTAACAGTATACATCTATTTATAATTACATTTTATTGTTTTATTGTCCCTTTATTTATTTTATTGTTCTAGAGAAAAAGGAGTTAATTTAGGTTTTTCTTTTCTTTCTTTTTTTTTCTGTTGTTACGGGGTCGGTTGAATTGATCGATCCCATTTTGAGATAGAGTAGAGAAAATAACAGATAAACTATAAAGTTTTACTGAAAAAAATGTTTGAAATGCATTTAGGAGGTTTTAGGGACCACACAGAGGAAATTTAAGATTTTTGAGATGAGGAAAAGTTTTTTTAATTTTAACATGAAAATTACTTTGCACATAAACTATTCAAAACAAATACTCAATATATTCACGAATAAATCTTTATTTTATTTTATTAAAAATACCTCACTAAAAATGATGACTAAAAGTGAAAGACTTATAATATTAACTGAAAGATTGCCAAATTTAATGAAGATATACACACTATATTGGGAGGTATAAGTATTAATTCTATAAAGACTATAAACGAGTACAGAGAGGTCACATGTTAGTCAAATTAATTACACCCATATTGAGAGAGTTAAGCCCCATAACTCTGCTTCCTAGAAGTGTATAAAAAATTATCTTTTTTTTTTCTAATTCTCACTTACTGAATGAACAATATGTGAAGGTTTTCTGCCAAATATTTATTTTTTTGAACACAAACATGAGAAGAAAAATACAAATAAGAGAATTTAAAAAAGTTGAATAGAACTAAGTTTGGGAAATGGCAAGAAACAATGAGAAGAAAATTATGAATCAGAGGATGAGAAGAATTCAAATAACAACACAGGAAGAAAAAAACGAATCGGAGAAGCTAAATTCAAACTGTTTGCTTTTAAAAAAAGTTGAATATAGTTTGGGAAGTGGTGACAGACAAATCAATTAAAAATTGTGGTTACAATATGAATAATTAAGATAATGGAGATGCTTGACTGGTACATTGAGCTGTGAATCGTGAGGGGACCTTAGAATCATGCAGTGGAACGTGGGTATTTTATGTTGGGAATTAAATAAAAAAACATTTCATAAATGTATTCTTTGTGATTATGCAACATGTCTGTAACAGTATCCAAAAGCTAAATTTCATATGTGCATATTAGGAAAATTAAATCATAGCATGTGCAAGCTCACTTTTTGGAAAGAAGTTTTGTAATATGTTAATTTCTTCATCATCCAGTATAACTGTATTAGTTTCTGTATTATTTGGTCAACTTGGGATTGGATGTATATACGTTTCTTTACCATCCAATAAACCTTAGGTAGTATCAGTGCCATTTTCTGGATCATTCAGTAGGCATGGAGTAGACATTTTTTTTTTCAATACCTAAATCATAATACATAAAATGTTTTCATTGGCAAGAAAGTACATCAGTAACTGTAACATCAAATGTTTCAGTAGTAGAATGCACGTCAGTTGCAGTAACCACATGTTTTACGAAGTGCATCACATGGTGTAACAAGCTATAAATTTCAAAGTGTAAATGCTCACTCATTATTTTACTATGTTTATATATTCACTAACCATAAGATAAGCTCTGTATTTCCTTCCATATATAATGTTATGCTGTTTTAATATTCAGTAAAAGGAGATACAGAGCTTATCTTATGGCCACATATAATGTTATGCTGTTTTAATATTCAGTAACCATAAGATAAGCTCTGTATCTCCTTCCATATATAATGTTATGCTGTTTTAATATTCAGTACTCTTTTATTAGCTTCTGAAATATACAATTATTGACATTTTAACTGGCATATGTGACATTAGATTTAGAAAAAGGAAATTGGATGTGAAAATCTTTTGTTGTTTAGAAACTAAAAATCTTATTGACCTAGCCTTAGTGAAAAAGATTAAAATTAAAGAGTTCATCAATGTTCGATATGAATTCAGAGTATTTTATACCTTTTTAAAAAATTGAGCGAAATATTTTATTTCAGGCAAGTTGTTTTTAATATGCCCCACGTACTGCTGGAGAGTGATTTTATGACAAGCTTCTTTCAACCTGCTACAAACAGCATTCAGTCCAATTCTCAGGTATCAGATCAAGTTGCAGGCAACTTCAGGGGACAGACAAATAGTCATGACAATTCTCGGCTGAGGTCATTTACGTATACAATTCTCATATGTCGGACAGCCCTTCTCATAGTAGTACGGGTGGTCAACTCTGTAGTCCTTCATCAACTAACTCAAATTCTCAGCAACAGAAGCATTTAGGCCCTGATGATAAGTGTGTTCTTTTCTTTTTTAATAGTATATAAAACTGGGTTGTTTTTTATTATTATTATTAGTTTAGTTTATATATTTCTTAGATTTACATACTTATAGGAAATTTACATAGAATTACCAGGTTTTCAATTTTGACCTTAGAGGGTACAATCAACACTTGTAGACTCGTGTTCATTAACCAGTTCATCTGATCGTATTATGCAGAATAATTATCAAGGAGATTAAACATGAATTTTTTATTAATTTTTTTTATTTTTAGTATTGATCTTATTTATGTTAGTCACTTGCAACAATAGATTTTAAGATCAGCCAAGTGAGAGTTAACATGTTTTAATAGTGCCATATGGTCTTAAACTGACAATCAGAAAGTTTGTTTTTTTCTTTATACTTTCTAATGTTTGTTAAACGTTAATATTTTTTTCATTTCCTGAATGAACTTTATCTACTACATACATGTGTTGAATAGAAATTAGATGCAAGTTGTTGGAAATTATAACAAATCTGTGTTTCTAATATGGTGATACAGGACATAGTCTATTTTCATTTCTTTTAAATGCACTCACAAATTCTGAAAACAGAAAATTTCAAATACTAAAACTAATTGATATTGTGGTAAAAAATAAACCATGTAAACTGTTATAAATACCCATTAGGACTAAGAGTTCTGAAACTTGCCTACTACGTCAAATATTGTTGCTTGTATAACATATACATTACTTTATGATACATGTACCAGTAAGAATAACTCAAGCAACAATCCAAAATCATCTATGTAACTAAAAAAAACACAGTTTGTATAACAATATACCCATAGTTACTAAAATTACTTTTTTTATTCACAACAAATATATATACTATTTCTGACCTTGTAATTTTAGCCAGTTGTTTTCTAAACACTAAAGCTTTTGTATAAGATTAG
Source organism: Limulus polyphemus (assembly GCF_000517525.1). Taxonomy (NCBI): domain Eukaryota; kingdom Metazoa; phylum Arthropoda; class Merostomata; order Xiphosura; family Limulidae; genus Limulus; species Limulus polyphemus. Next base: position 382,319 of record NW_013666135.1, read on the forward strand.
GTAAATTTCTAAAAGATCTTGACTGAAGCAGTTATTCTAAAGTTTTATGACTAATAAAAATATGAATTGTGGAAGACTGACATATCAAGTTATCTACAATACAAAGTAGCATATAATTAACCCTCTGGAGATGGGTACACTCTTCTGTGCATGTCATGAGGTTTTACTTAGTTATATTCAAAATTTAATTAAGCAATTTTGTTTGCTTGTAATTAATCACAAAGCTACACAATAAGCTATCTGTAAGAGTATTGAAACCAGGTTTCTAGCAGGGTAAGTTCGCAGACATACCACTGTGCCACTGGGGGGGCTTAAGCAATTTTACAATCAATGTATGCTAATAAAATTAGAATGAAAATTTACATTATAGTTCAAAGTTTTATATTGTCTAAATTATAATATATTTATTTGAAAAGAAACCTTAAAGAAAAATTCTTAAACTTTAATTATTTTGTCACATGATGCAAAAGTTCAGAGTTTGAACTTTTCATCTCTGTAACTTGGATACTAGTAAATTACACCCTACTTCTTTGTATAAATAGAAACTAGGTTAATTGCTCTGTCTACACATTCTACTTTGAAGTTCCTTAGGGCATGTTGAGAGAAAGGAGAAATAAATTTCTCTGAACTCTTGATAGATGCCATGCCCACTTTCTACACATAGAGTTGCAATTTCTCAGCCAATTATACCCAGTTGAGCTAGATCTTTAAAACCAATAGAAAGAGCACTTTTTAAAATACATTCTCTCAACAGTTGTTCTAATATTGGCACAAAGAATTCCATAGAGAACTAGTCAAACTGCTCTTAGCATTGTTGTTGCTTTTGTCCTCACTACTTTAGCATTGTTTCTCACTTAGAAATACATTAGTTAGATACAGTTGTATTTAGGTTTTAATTTTATATTTTACTGAATTGTGTGTTATTTATGTTTTAAGATGCACATTTGAAAGGATTAATAATTTTTTTGAATATTAAACCATCTTCTGAATTCACAGGGGTTAGCAAGCGTGCCATTCTACCGATGGCTGAAGTTTCTCAAACCCTGATACTGTAATATTGGCTGGAGATGCCCATAACAATGTATTACAGTGAAAAATAAAAATGCTAAAGGACAGGAATGGAAAATAAAACATTAAAAATAAATTTATGTGAAAATGTAAAGACATGGAATTAACAATATAACCAAAAGATGTTTCAAGATTATTTGATGAAATTTGGGGGAAGGTGTGTACACATTTCTTTTTTAGGCATTTTATTGCACTATACATTGAAAATAGCCAGTTAGTGACAGGTTAGAGAAAATAGAAAATATAAACATTACCTTAAAACAACTTACGCTATTCATTCAGAAGGTTCTAGGAGTTATGTTGAAAATAGCCAGTTAGTGACAGGTTAGAGAAAATAGAAA
>NW_013666135.1:384727-386695 GCF_000517525.1 Limulus polyphemus
CATTACCTTAAAACAACTTACGCTATTCATTCAGAAGGTTCTAGGAGTTATGTTGAAAATAGCCAGTTAGTGACAGGTTAGAGAAAATAGAAAATATAAACATTACCTTAAAACAACTTATGCTGTTCATTCAGAAGGTTCTAGGAGTTATGTTGAAAATAGCCAGTTAGTGACAGGTTAGAGAAAATAGAAAATATAAACATTACCTTAAAACAATTTACGCTATTCATTCAGTAGGTTCTAGGAGTTGTGCAAAAGAAATTTGAAAACTGTATTTCTATACTTAACATGAAAATCTCCTTGCATTTAAACAATTCAGAGTCTGAGTGCAAATAATTGCAATAAATAAATAACAAATTTTAATGGAAATACATGATAAAAATAATTTCATTCTGTGGAATAATAATTTCAATGGAACTGTGTTGGAGGCATAGGAAGGTGTCTCTTGATATTAACAGACTTGTTAGATTTCTGTAGGCAACATCTCAGACTAACTAAAAATAGTGTGAGAGTTTGCAACCTTTTTTTTTCCTTTTTTAATTTTGTGAATTCCAGAACTCATAACCAGTTGCAACACCGAGGACAGTCATCCCCCACATCTTCTCCTCTTTCATCCCCAAAGTCATCCCCATACGTGTCTCCACCTCATTCTGGTACCAGTTCCAGATCTACATCACCGTGGACATCTCGAATCTCCATGGCAACTGATCGGGGCTCATCCTCCACTAGCGTTGATTCAAGTGATATATCATCTTTAGAACATTTCTTAAAAAAAGAGGGATTACGCAAGTATATTCAAAATCTTCATGGCTACACAATAGAAAAGGTCAGTGTCTGCAACAACATAGCATATTTTACATTTTCAAAATCTGTCCTTACTTATTACCTGGTTGTATCTCAAGTTTATACATATTTATGTCAGTTTGGCTATCAATCTATATAGATAGATAGATAGATACAGTACGTTCTTCTTAGTCTGTTTGCTGAGGATTTACACAATCATCATAGAAAGCAAGTTAAGTAATTATGTTGAAAACAAATTATTAAGTACAGCTTGTGCACAAAGCCAGTATAAGAAATTTTCTTGCAGCCTGCCTTCAGCAATAGTTAAAACTGTATCTTGTGATTTTATAATTAAAGCTATGAATGTGAAGTTGAGCATATTGTGTTATTATATTCAGATTTGAATGAGAAATGTCACTAACTACAGAAAGAGGCTTGAATGGTAAAATTATATTGTAAACCTTTGACTGTACATTTAATTAACTGGAGTAGTAGGAAATGGATAAAATTATTGAGACATATAGAATACTATGTTAGATAGGTAATGTTTACATAAACTGGTATACACACCAATAATGGAATTACTGAGATGGGATCTTTAATACAATATACATGGAAGCTCACAGTGTCTTTTTTTGCTTTTCATGCCATTTCAAAAAGCCAGGTTTGCTTGTATTTCATTGAAGTTTTAATATATTTAGCACAGAGATGTTCAGTGATCATGTTCAATTTCATTGCTGTGTAATTTAATTTTTATTTAAAAAAGTTAATGTATTTATTTGCAGTTTTGGTTTGCAAAATTATACAAGTTTATAAACTTAGCAGTGTCATGAATGGACTGTGTGATATAGAAAGAAATTTACTATATACAAAGTTTAGGGTAATAATAGATAAACAGATTTTTAAAACTGTTTTGTTGTGCAGCTGCAGACGTTGAATGAACATGATCTGAGAAGTTTTGGCCTGACCATGGGTGCAACTCGTAAATTGAAGAAAGCTCTTGATGGTTTTAGGTAATGTTTCTGTTTCTTTATTGTTTTTTTAAAGGAACCTACAACTTGAGGTTTCAGTTATGTAATGTGCTGCTATACTTTTAAGTAATTTGAATACTTCTACTTTCTTGCTCACAGAAATATATTTGCCAAAGTCTAATGTTTTCCTTTTTGAAAGAGTGGCTTAATTGTT
>NW_013666135.1:387568-407895 GCF_000517525.1 Limulus polyphemus
CACACACACACACACACACACACACACACACACACACACACACACACACACACACACACACACACACACACACACACACACACACACACACACACACACGGTAGGCCACAGCAAGCCTTCCAACAAAGATACTGAGGATAGTACTGTTATATTTCATACAGAAATATTAGCGTGATCAAGTGTGAACACAGCAGCTAGTGGAATTTATTAATCTACTAATGATCAGGTTCATTACTGGTTACATTTAACTGATTATTCTCACGTGGGGTTTGGATAGTTTGAATATTCTAAGATAGTAGTAATCAGAAATGCCAATTTTGTTTAGTTGATTATTTTTCTAAGTGGCAACACTAACTGAATAAGCAAACAACCTTGAATTAACCAAAAATAACAATTAGATATCATAATAATATTTCAGTTACTTGGATAGTTGCAATAATTAAAAACTGTAATACACTAGACTCTCCCTGAGCAGCTATCTCCCCAAGGAGACAGCTCCCCCATTGCAGGCAAAATATTAGTCATGACAGTTTGCCTATCATTACCATTATAAAATATTTCCCCAGGCCAACCACTCCCCTATTCCATACTACAACTACTGAAATCAGTCCCGAGGCTATTGTTGACTTTCCATGTTGTGACCACCCGCTGTCTGTTGTTTTTTGTTTTTTTATGATAAACATTAACAGGTGTGGTCGTTGTTGATTGTAATCATGTTCAATATTTGACAACACTCGGTATGTTAAATTTTATTGTCTTTTGGACCATGATTTTTGAAATTCCTGCCATAGAAAGTTTCAAAATACACAGTAACATCAAGCAAATGTTACACTAATCAAATTACATGTAGAAGATATTGTTCAAAGTGAAATCATTCATGCTATGTGAAAAAAAATCCAGAATCACCGACTTTCTTGTGTAATAAAATATACATGCACACATGTTCCGTGACTAAAATTTATAAAATACTTTGAATGATGAAAGTAAAGAGAATAAAATAGAAAATATTCAAGAAATGAATAGTTATTGATAGTTTGGATGTACAATATGCAAAGAAATATCACACATAACATTACAGTTCAATATTCAAATATTTTACAGTTAATTGATGAACTGGTCGATCCCTATTAAGACCACTTTTGTTCAAACCCAAAGGTGGTCTTAATAGGGAGAGTCTACTGTAATATGAAACTCTAATTTCAATTAATTGATTATTTAATCATAGATAATCAGTTATATACGGTATTGCCCACCACTAATTAACATTTTAAATATTTGTAATGCAAAGCTTATTCACTGCTCATACAAATAAAGTTTAATCATGAAGAAATGTTTTTAACATTGCTTTATTTTTTTCATTTAGTGGGGAGGTTGCATTGTTGCAACATACATATTTTGTTGTCATTCTTGTTAGCAGAGCTTTTTTGAGGACTTTTTAATATGTAGATTTTTTTATGAGTTTCTTAAAGAACATATAAAAAATGAAGTAATTCAAGAATTTTATAATTGTAGAAATAACATTTTTGATGGATGTTTCATAAAGATGTATAAACATGCGAAAACTGCAACTTTATTAACCTGTGTCGGGTCAGTGGACATTCCTGGACTTTATTATCTATCCCAGAAATTGTCATGTTTTTATTATCTCTAGCAGAATATTTTTTAAGGAAATATGTTTTACATACCCTTTAACCATTTTCATACAGCATTGGTCCATGGAACGTGTCACAACTTTTTACAGTTGTATTCAAAATTTCATTAAACAATCTTATTATCAACGTATGTCGGTAAACTTGGCAACAGAATGTAGCTTACAATTAAAGCTTAAGGAATATAAAAGTTTTAAATTTTTTAATTCATGGAGGAAGTATTTTTAAATTCTCAATATTCAGTTGCATGCTCTCACAATTCTCTCCACTTTAGTTTGTATAACTTCAACAGTATAACATCTACAGTGTCTAGCTAATATATATATAGACAAGCTATAAATAATGACAAGTCAAATGTACAATTTCATCATCCTACCATTTCTATTTGCTGAGATATCAATATATTTTTTCAACCCACAACAGAAGTCCTGCTCTCACCTACCCTTAACCTTCAAGTCAGTTTTCAAAACCACATGTTTTTATATGATGTAAGTGTTATAACCAACAGAAAGAGCGTTTTTTCTGTTTGAAGATTGCAACCATCCTTGTTGCAGTAACAGAATTTATAGTAAAGTTAGAAAGCCAGTTTAATAGTGGTAGTTTTGGGACATTTTGTTCTATTCCTAGTAACTGATATATTTTATGTTCTAAAATTCGTATTTGCAAGGTACATGAATTTTTGTTTGGACAACAACTTGCAAAAAAAAATTAGGCCTATTTAACTATGCATTGAAATGCACACATTTCAATCAGCACAATATGTTGTTTTACAAGAACTTGCTAATGTGTTTTCTTGCTGTGATATTTATTGTTTACATGGTACAAGCCAGGTGATAAAATCATAAAATCAAAATAAAAGGCTAATAGTTTAAATTGTGAATATCATTAATTGATGGTATGACAACAAATGATGCATTCAAAGAAAAATAAAAAAGGTATTTTTAATTTTATTTCATAATTTTCAATTTTACTCTTCAAATGTATATTGATGATGTTAACTACAATTAGTGTAGGGATAGAGAAAATAATGGATAGGATATAAAGTTTTACTGGAAAAAAAAATTATTCATACAAGATGTACTAGAAGTTATGCAAATTAAATATAAGTGTTTTTATTCTTAGAACAAAATCATCTTGAACTCAGAGTAGAGTCAGATTGACTCAGTAAAGGTTTCAGAAATTCACAGGCAAATGTTTACTAAAAGCTTGTCAAATTTCATGAAGATACTCTTAATAAATTCAGAGTTCAATATTTTTGGGTTCATGCAATTAGGCTGAACCAAGCATATATATATAGTTGTATATTTATAATAGTTTTCTTCATTACCCATTCAAACTGTCTTCAAACTTTTATTTTCTGAAAAGTGGGTTCCTCACCATCAGTGTTAAAATCAGACATATATAGTTGTATTTTTGTCTTGATTAACCATTTCTTTCATCTTGTTTTTGCTGTTGAATGAATTTGGTTTACCTTGGCAGCTCTTCTTATGAAATTACAAAGATGTTCCAACATGGGAACATTAGACTAACAGAAACATTCTTTTGTATTATAAAACTTCAAACATTGAGCTCCTCAGCTATAATGAAGACATATTTAACATTTTTCACACATTGATCTCTTGTTTTTCTGACATACTACACATCTGCTTGAGTTTAAGATGTTGATTCATGGCCTTGTACATTGAATTGCACATCTGTAGATGAATTTGTTTAACCACCAGTAGTTTGTTTTCTGTTGTAGAAGGCTTCATTAGAACTGAAACAATATTTCTTCAAAATTTAAATGGTTGACTCTCTCTTTTTCTTTTAGAATGCAAGATACAATAACATCTCCATGCTGCAATTACAGACAAATTTAGCAAATTCACCACCAGTGGCCACCACAATTTTTTTTTTGCTTGGATTATTTGGTTGCATGTAGCTAGAGTGTGATCTATCAAATCTAAACCTGTCATTCCCTTTTATAAAGATGAATCAAATTACACTTTTATTTCTGGCCTCTAGCTCATCTTTGCTGTGTCAAATTGTAGTGGCTTATCAAATGTAAAATAGGTTGCTTGATATCATACTTTGGTATCCATTAATGTATATTTTTTCATGCAATATCATTTTTTATGTTTACAGTAGTATTCAAATTGTGTAATATGACTACAAGATGGTTAAGTCTTCTGAATCTGCCACCATCAAGTCACTAATAGTTATATGTTTTTGCTTTGGGAGAATAAAACTTAAAATAGTTTTGAATCATTACTCCAAACTGATTTTTTATGTGACATTTTATAATAATATTTTTAAAAACATCTGTGTTAAGCCTATGAGGAATTGAACACAGCTTGCTATGACTAGGCCATTAACTATGTGAAAAGTAACTGTATGCTAGCATGTAGCATATGAATTGTCCATGTCATAGAACTTGAATGAATCATCATCATCACCATGAAATAATCATGAGAAGTTGTATGTTTTAGTTTTAGGAAGTTATGACTCGTTTGCCAGTATTAAATTAAACGTGCTATTTTACTTTTGAAATGCCCCATTGAAGTAATTAGATGTTCTAAATTTTTCATACCATACACTTAAGTATATTTGAAGCTCAGTATGTTAATGATGCTGTATATGTACTTTATCTCATTATGCTTCTGAAAATTTAGTCTCGAAGGCTATTGTTTATTTATTATTTTATTTTATTTTGGGAAGCTAACACAGTTTTGTTTCATTTCAGGTCTGTTTCTTTACCAAATGGTATCGTTAATCACTCATATAATATCTCTGTGACAAACAATCATCAGTGCTCACATGCTGCTCCAACAGGACCATCATTTTCACTCCCTAATAGTGACAGTTCTCCTTCTCCCTCATGCTCTGTGGATTCCAGTCCATCACCTAGTCCTCCTTCTCTGGAGGGCTGCATACTTCGAAGTCCCACCAGCTCAAGCTCTGAAGAAAGTCTTCCTGGTAAAGGTTAGTAGAAGTTATTTGTCAGGTGAACAGAAAAATACTGAAATCACTTTAGTAAAGTAGCTCAATTGACCACATCTGTTATAAATGTATGCTCGTGACAAATTGTGTGTTAAACCTGTGGTACATGAGGGTGTGTGAGATCTGTTGAAAGACATCAGAAAGAAAATAAACCTAACAATGAAATTGGAGGGAAACCTTCGTGAATTACCAATGCATTCCACTAGATAGCACTCAGTGTTCACTTACATTAAAATAGTTTTTTTGCTTTGTTGATATAGGTGACTGTTCTTTTGTATATAACAAATGTGCTCCAGAGATACATTGCAGGCTCAGAGGTGTGACTAAGGGTATGTGGAATAAAAGGGTGGGCTAACTAATTTATTAACTTGTTTGTACATGCATGTACTCACTTATCAAAATATTAGAAACACCTAATGTAAGTATTTACATGTTAGAAATAAAAAACCCAGGGTTCTATACAGATAGTAAATTAAAGATTTATTAACAGAGTGTGCATGGAGTTGGTCCTATTAAAGAGGGAATATTAACTATAATTCCAAATTTACTAAGTATATCTACATGAAATGTGGAAAGCTTTTAGTAAAATGTACAAATCTGTTGTACACACAAAATCAAATGTATTACAAAAGTATTTGTAATTGAGATGTCTGAATTGACAACATCAAACTGACTCGTACTCAGAGTGCAAGGTATTATGTGAAGAATAAAAATACTTTTGTTCATCGTACAGTTTGCATATTGTATTCGTATAACCTATAGAACCTCTGAAATGCATAATAAACATACAAGAAGTTGAACACAAATAACTGTCAGTTATTGCAATTAATTCCAATTAATTTGATCGTTTAATGTATTGTATCTAACAATAGTAGTACCAGTTATACAAATCATATCTGTAGATTTTATACAATCATGTAAGTTTTCACGTATTACGATAATTACACACAGTCAACATTGCATGATATGAAGTGTTTTCTTCCAATGTTATTTTGTTAAGTAACTTTTCATATTTGTGATTAAGAGATGAATAAACAAGAGATTCGTGAAATGTCATTAATCCTATCTGAACCACAGATCACCTGCATATGACAGTTCACAAGTTAAGTAGAATAATAATTCTAAATATTTTGTGGATGAGCAAGGGAATCTAATGGTAATTTAGATGTAAGAACAAGCCTTGGATCTGGGAATTACTTTATAGTTTACTTAAGTTTCTGAAAATGTTTTCATGTTAAATCTAAACTGCTTGAAATCTAAATTGAAATCTAAATATTTCACGGATGAGCAAGGGAATCTAATGGTAATTTAGATGTAAGAACAAGCCTTAGATCTGGGAATTACTTTATAGTTTACTTAAGTTTCTGAAAATGTTTTCATGTTAAATCTAAACTGCTTGAAATCTAAAGATATTTTTCTTCTACTACAAAACATCAGATATTTAGTTAGGTTTAGCAAGTGCAGTAAGATATAGCAAAATATATGAATGACTCAAATCCTTATTTATGAAATATTATTGTATACTTTATCATATGTAAACAACACACGTAAATAAAATGAATTATTATTTATTGAGAAAATAATATTTATTAGATATAAATTAATTTCGATCCAAAATTTTATTCGCTTGATATAGGTAATGATTACATTTTGAATGGTGAGGTTTTAGGTTGTCAATAAATCTGTCAGTTTTTGCCATGGTTATGATTCATAGCCAAAAGTGGTGACTACTGCAGTTAGGAAATTAAAGTATTAAATGATAAGATCAATCTAGTTTAAACTCGCTGCATATATAAAATAGAACTTCCTGATCAAAAATACAATTCAATTGAAATTTTAAGAGGAAATATTTTTAATGTTTTTTAAATCATTGTCTCACAACAAAAATTATAAATTTCACAACCTAAAAATGATATAAAAACTAAATAAAATTTAAAATAAATTAAAGCCAACACTAGATACTATTAGTGATCATGTATGCAATTTGGTTAAGTATTTCTACTGCAAGAATAAGAAAAACTGAGAATACTATTGCACCCCAGTCATTTAGAAAGGATTAAAAAGGTAACATTGCTTAGATGTTTGCCCTTCTGCTTCCCTGAAAAGAGTTGATATTGCTTTAAATTTAATATTAATGAAAAAACAGTAACATATGGTGAGATTTAAAAAGGCTATATTGTTTTGTTTCATAACAGGAAATTCTTTTTTTGCATTTAAAAATGAGCAATTATAAACTTTGTTGTGTGGTTCAGAGAGTAAGAAAACCAGGTGAATATAAAGTTTTCTTTTAAAACTTCTTGTTAAGCATGCAAGTGTTTTACAAAAATTAATCATATCCAATTTTGTAAAGATGAATGTTTAGCCTTTATTGGTAGAAATAGACACTTGAATAAGTAGCTTATGTCTGTGGCTATATTTTTTTAGGTCGGCCAATTCAAAAATCGGACAATGCAAGAAATGTAGGCCATACTTCTAAAGTAAGTTATGATCCCAACAACAGAGTTCAGCAAGGTGGATTTTATTCCAAGCACAATAAGAAGCTTGCAGAAAAAGAGGATAGTTATGTAAATGGACGAGAAGGAGGGGATAGTCTCAAAAATATTACAAACTATGGAATGACTGTCCCTTTCCTTTTTCCACCTCCTGATATACATCCTCCGAAGCCCAACTCTTTACCACTGTATACCCGAGCTGCAGCTACTCCACCACATCTTGGGGCAGGAACAATCATTATAGAGAACAGTCAGCTCAACAGAAATCCTTTGGCATTTCTCCCTTCAAATCCTCCTCATCGATCTCACAGTGGTACTCCTGAACGAAGTGTGAATCCTCCAGTTTCATTCTCTGGTGGTATAACTTTCTACCAGTTCCCCCTGATAACTTCTGGAGGTGCATCTCTTACTACAGCAACACGTAGTTTTGTCACTTATCTTGGCCATTCTACAGTTACTGTGACAACAGTAGGGAGTGGAAAGTTTGTATCCAAAACTGTGGACACAGTTAATACCAAACAAGTGCCTGATCCTATGCCCAATGTCTATCATTACCCCCCTTGTGTGGTGCCAGCTCCAGGTGCAGCCGTCCAGTCAAACGGAGTAGTAATCTCAACAAACAATGCTGGTACCTCTACTGTGGCAAGTAGCACGGCTACAACTAGTCATAGCAATGCCTCGACATCCATCCATACTCCACCTCCTTCCAGTCTCCCATATAGTTATTTCCTTCCTCACTTCCTTCCCCAAGCTTTTCCATTTGTAGCAGCCCATAATAATACTCCTGCTAATGGATTTGTTTCACCAAATTTACATGTTCCACCCCCTACCCCCAGTTTTCCTTTTCACCTTCCAAATGGTTTAAATGCTGGAGTGTCACCAGATATGGTGTACCCTCCTCAGGGCTTCCCTTTACCATCCCCATCAGGGCCACCACCCCCAACACCACCTGTTACTCCTTACCTTGGATACCTTGGGAATGGCTCTAGCTATCCTCACAACCACTCTGTACCTCTACAGGCACCCACTAAACCAGTGACTTGTTATAACTGTGGTGCTGTTGGCCACAGAGGAAATGAATGTAAAAGTGCCACCTTAGATGAAATGACAAAATCAGGTATGTACAAAAAAGGAATGTGAAAGCAAATCATGGTATTTTTTACTTTGTTACTCGCATTTTTATAAATTTAAATGCTGAAGTTTTTTGTTTTCTTTTACATGTGTTCTTTTCACCAATCTTTTTAAAAAACCTAGAACTTCAAGTTAAAGTTCTTTATAAAAAAAATTATGTCACATGTTTTCTACAACATATATAAAAGACCAGAGTAATAGGGCAGAAGGCGTATCATGTTTAACCAAAATACGAATTTTCAAAAGTAAGAAACAGCAATGGTAACTTTAAAATTGTTAATGTGCATTTTTACATACCCCTGGAGCTGGTGTTATTTCTAAAGTCTGTTAATTATAGATATATTAATCACAGGAGTAAACATAAATCAGTCAGATTACATATACATAAGTCCAGTTAGAAAACTTTCCATCAGTAATTACTTTTTAATGCATTATAAAGCCAAGAAGGCCTCAAATGATTTATTGCGAAAACCAGATTTTCCAAAAGAAAATAATTTATATGCTAAATGATATGAAATCTGTCTTTATTTGATTCAAAAAGAAAAGTAAAAGTTGTTTCTTTGTCATATTGTTAGCACTCATAGATAATTGTACATGCTTTTTTGTAATTACGGGATATATATAAAAACATTACTAATGTAATTGTTTTACTTGCAGGTCATTTCAGACTTCATTTTGTACCATCTCCAAAAACATCAGAATCTAATACATAGTAATGAATCAAGGTTAGAAGAAATGTATTTTTTAAACTTTTCCAGTACTTGTTCAGTGATCAAGAACAAAGTTGTTTGAATACATTTTACTGTGAGGCAGAACATAACAAAATATTGTTGGTTTTTTTTTACTCAGAACATAGCAATTCTATGCTTGTGGGTTTTATGTTTTTAGCATGAAACCAGGCACTTCAGAAGTTTCAATGGTATATCTATCTAATACAATAGATTGGGAAATATTAAAATGGTGCTTTTAGTTTTCTATCTAAAATTTTAAGCTTGTTTTTGACAATTTTCTTTTGTTTACTGGAATGGAAACCACTGATGATGAAGGTGGTGACGACATAGGATAAGATACCTTAACCCAATCTTAATTCAATACATATCTTTTAAGTGTTTTTTGGTCACTGTCATTGTGGCATAAAAGATAATTTCTATCTCACCTAAATAATTGAAGTAAAGTAGTATTTACAAAAGTTTGTGCTAGTGCCTCATTTGGGGTGTACTTTGGTATTAATTGTATATAACTATGTAGAACTTACTTTTAAGGCAGCTGTTATTTTTCTCAATACACGCACTTGTTATAAATAGGAAAGATAAAATATATATTTTAAGTCAGCTATTAAGAACATGGAAACAATTGCAACTATGCAATCTTTGAGGTTTTTTTTTTTATCTAAGGATTTTTTTTTTCTTAAGAATTTATAGTATTGTTGGCAAAGATTTTGAACTCGTAGTTGTTGAAGGAACCATAAGAATTGATTTGAAACCTGAGCAATTTGCTGACTTTTAAAATAGAGATGCACATTTTATAATTGGAATTGTGGATTATTGAATGAAATGACTTGAGGTTTTAAATAGTTGCATCTGTCCACTTTTAGTGCCTGGAGAAGTTGTTGATTTCTTTTTTAACTAGATGCTCTGGTTTGTCATTTCCATTTTATAAAATAAGTAACACTGGTTTAGTGCTATATATAAATATATTGTGAATGTATGTATCATATCATTTATTGTACCCATTAACACAATGCTATTTGCTTCTATATCATGATGACCAGTTTGATGTGTGGTAGGTAGAAAATTATAGGAGTCCTGATACTTTTAAATAGAGGATTTTTTTTCTCCTCTTATTTTAATTTGTAATAGAAACTGTATATTATTGATATGCTTTGTATTAGTTGTATTCATTCACACTGTGACACTTCAGACAGGGTAAATATGGACCCAAGGGTTTCAGGAACTGTACTCTGAACAATTCTAGTCATTTGGTTCTTAACTAGTACATTAGAAATCTACTATTTGTGTAGGTAAGCAAGTGGATGATGGACATGTAGAACATTGGACAGTGTTGCATTTATAGTCTTTAAAAGTGTTTCAAACAGAAGTGATTGTATGTAATGTTTTAACAACATTCAATTGTTTTGTGTAGTGTAAAGTGATACAGTATTCATTGGAAAAATAAGAGCTTTTAGATTAAAATCCAAAACCCTGGTCAGTCTTCTGTTGTAATTTTTATTATTTGAAGTATGTGATTGCTACAGGACGTAAACAATAAGGATAAAGTACAAAAGTGGAAGTTCTTTGATGTACTCTGGTGTTTATAAAAAGTGAAACTTTGGTGATTCTTATTCATAATAAAAGTAATCCTAAGCTAAGTGAAAAATATATTGTATATGATATAAAAATATCTGACTCAAGTGTAATGTCCAGAAGATGTCTGTGTCATGTGTATAAGACATTATTTCTATGGTATTTCATATTTGTAGACTTTGTACATACATTGTATATACTTAAATACATAACTCTGTACATTTGATTAAAAAAAAAAGTCATAAAAATAAATCACTAAAAACTTGTCCTGAAACAGTTTGGTGATTCTGTTTGTTATATGGAGTATCAAAGAACTTGAAAGACAGCTGTATGTACACTGCATACACATATTTAAAAAAAAAAGTGTGTTCAGATATTATAAAAAAAAAAATTGACTCAGTCATGTAAATACATGGGAAGAACTTGGTTATGTGTTTAAAACGATTTAATTTATATGTACATAAAGTCACAAAGCTTTTTTCACAATGCATGTGAAGAGATTGTCAATATTCCTTGTTTTTTGCCAAATTTTATGAATCCAGTATATTTCTAGAATTAACACAATGTGAGACTTTGTAATTATTTTATGCATTAAATCTATGTACTGAGAGAAAAGAAATAAAGGTTATTACTGAAATTATGTTTGGAGTTTTTCAGTGGTCATAAGTGATTGCTAATTAGATATATTGACTGTTTTTACAGATTAAAGTTTTGAGCTATCACCCTTTTTTTTAAGAGATAAATATATAATCAACAACTGTTGTTTTGTATATTCGATTTTCTGGACCACATTTTCACTAACTGTTGCTAAGATATCATCCTACATGTGGTGAATCAAAATACTGATCAGAGCGACATCTTTTTAATGCTAGAAGGTCAAAATATCTTAAGGATACTTGTTCTGTATTAAAAACTGTTGAAATTATTCCAGTAGATATTACAATATTGTTGTGATGGTTTTTATCATTGAATGGATTATTTCCGATTATTCTGGAAGATAAAGCCACAAAGCTCGGTGTACTGAATGAAATAAAAAGCATTATATTTCTTCTACCACAAGCTCGTGGAGAATAGGCCTAACGCACAAATAAAACTAAGTAGTTACTCATTAAATATCCTCTCTTCAAACTGGTTAATACGGTAATATGTGAACAATATTCATTGACTGACTTTCTAACTCCGGTGTTATGTTATTACAATATTGTTTCCCCTTAGTCACAAGAGAATTTGAGAGGCCACGTCAAATCTGTAAACACTCCGGAAATTTCTAAGTATCACTCAACATAATTATGTCATGGCAAAACTCCCTTTAGCAAACAATGTATTAAAATATAAACATCCAAGTTGCAATATTAAAACATACTTCAAACAAATATGTATGAAGTTTTCGTAGAAAAAGAGAACTTAGACTTTCGTACTCCCTTAGCTTATTAAACAAATGAAACTACCTTGTGACCAAGTATTACTTACACACACATTCCTTTTCCAGTTAGCCAAACCAGTGAGCGTTTTTGAATTAGCATATCAGTATATTTCTTACAACTGTTTACGAATTATTGAAACAAATTTTATTATTTAACAACTAAGACCGAATTTTTAAACTAAATATATTAGGAAAAATATGTAAATTAGAATGCTAATATTAACATGCATGTGTAATCATTGTCATACATGGTAAAAAAGTTTCACTATATTAAATCGAAAGCTGTGTACAAGTTCAATTTAGCAGAAATAAAAAATATTAAGATAACTTGTATTGCTTACGAGTATTTTTTAATTTGTTGTTGTGGTTGTTACTTAGCATCTTAAGTGTAACCTCGGCATTTTTTGTTAGTAGTTGATATACATAATTCTAGTCTATTTTGTTTCATCACAAATGATAAAAACAGTTGTAAAAAACTAAACGTGGCAGGAATTTAGTTTGAAGAACAATTTCTGGATCTTCCCAACTGGAGTGTTCGGGAACAATCGTTCTCCTTCAACCTCGCGATTGAGAGCGTTTTGAATCGTGTTTATTTTTAAGTTTGATTGCGTGGATTACATTTCCTATAATTGTTTTGACGGAAAGCTGTGAAGGAGGTCTGAGATTGCGAGGATCTTTTCCCTTGAGTTGACTGTAGTCCAGTTGATGAAGTGTAGAGGCTGAGGCGGCGACTAAGTCCAACATGTATTACTTGTTAATTCACTATGCTTTAGCTATATGTTTGTGTTTAAATTGTTTTTGTAACAAAACCATTGTGAGGTGGGGAGCCCTTTCCAGGGGGAGCTAGCTGGTTCGGTTGAGTCCAATGCCCGGATGAATTTAGATTTGGGGGGAACCGGAATACTCGGAAAAAACCCACTTTCACAGGACAGACGCCGGATAATCTATCTGACTTGTGCTCTGGCTGTGAAAGGAAACGTGATAATTAGAAACAACGTGACATAATATAATATTCAAACCTCAACAAGTGTGGGTGCTTGGATACTCTTTATTCTTCTGTTTGTACAAGAGGTTGTATGATGATGTGTGTTTGAGGGGAGCAGTTGTAACTGTGTGTAGTGCAGCTGTGAGTTTGTTTCTTTTTTTCCGGCTTATTGTAATTCTTGTAAGCAAGGTCAGTGAGTAGGGATGTTACTAAATTTATATAAATAATTTGTGAGAGTGAATTTTGGAAGCCTTAGGACCAATCTAATTGCTTTGTTTTGTTACAGTCTTAGTTTTTTAGGTTATTTTCGGACATGTATGTTAGCTGACAGCCGTATTCTATGAATGGGCGAATAATTGTTGTATATGTTTTAGAGATATTTCTGGTGTGCAGCTTGTGTGTTTACCGGCGACGAGTCTGATAATTGAGGCATGTACGTTTTGGATACGTTTGTTCCATGTTAGACGGGTGTCAAAGGTGATGCCGATAAATTTAATATTATTTTTGTTTCTCGTAACTTTAATTTTCTTCAGAATTTTCATGTGTTTTGATAATGTTTTTTGAAAAAAAAGCGATTGCTCCTGTTTTTGTTGGGTTTAGTATAACTCGCCGTTTGTTACACCATTCTAGAATTAAATTCAATGAATTTTGAACTCTTGCAGTTGCAATTACTGGCTGTCTAGATATGCTCCAGGCAGCTATGTCGTCGGCATATTGAGAATGATATGTTAGAATGGGATGTCATTTACAAAAAATTATGTATAAGAGTGGCGAAAGAACTGATCCTCCTGGCACTCCTGCGGTAATATTAAATGTTTTAGATAATGTGTAACATGTTTACTTTAACTTGGGCTTTTCTATGGGCCAGGAAGTTTGATATCCATCTGATTATGGATTAATTTGATATACAATAATTTTATTTTATATTTGATGGCATTGTGCCAAACCACTATCAAAGGCTTTTTTAACGTTTAAGAATACTCCCATGATAACTTGATCATTATTAAATGATTTATAGACAGATTCTGTTAATCTGATGAGGTGGTCTATTGTTTGTATGTTCTTTTCTTGATGCATTATGGAAGTTTGTTAGTAAATTGTTTGTTTCACAGAAATCTGTTAGATATTATTCTTTCCATTAGTTACAACTTAACAAACTGATGGGGCGGAAGTTATCTGGATTAGATCTGTTGTTTTGTTTTGGGGTAATACGGTGATTATTGCTTTTTTCCATGTGTACAGGTAGTAGCCAGTTAAATTATGTTCGTGAGGTGAATCAAAAGTAGGTCTCAAGCTTTTCTCAGAACAATATTTCTTATCCCGTCGTGACCGGGAGTCGAATTTTTAAGTATTTTTATGTTTCTTTTTAATTCTTCGAGCGTGACTTTCCTGTTTATTAGGTCATGTTGGATTCGTGTTGACGTAGTTATTTACCTCACTGTGATTATGGGATTGATGTCCGGAAAAAATGGGTTACTAAAGGATGTTTCGTAATAATCGGCCAATAAATTTACTTTTTCTGAATCTGTTCTAGCTATATTGTTATGTTTTATCCGGAGGAACAGAGAATTGTTATATTTGTTAGCTGATAGTGATTTAACTTTTTTTCCAGAATTCTTTGGGTGTACCTCGAGAGTTTTCTAGATTATTGCAGAATTCTTTTCTTTTAATGTTTTGTTTTATTTGTGTGTGTAGTCTGTTGATCTGAGTTTTAGGATCATGTGAAATACAGTGTTGTCTCCCGGGACGTCTTCGTTCTATAATTAGCACGTGAATCTCGGGGCTAGTGTCCAGTGATTAATTATTAAACTAATCTCTTGAAGCTGAGGGGTGGTGTCGGCTGTGGCTTTGCTAAGAGCCTTAATTACGTTTTCTAGGGACGTGTCGAGTACTTGTTTGTTGTTTATACATGTGATTATTGGTGGTAGGTGAGATTCGTTAAATGACTGTCGATCGGTTCTTGTGTAGTTGTAGACTGGTGGGAGGGGGGGGGGGTCGCGCTGTGTGAAACGTGCACGATATTGGAAAGTGTTTGCTTGAAAGTTCTTGATGGACCGTGAAATTTGCTATTTTTTTAATAAGGTGGACGAGACTAGTATTAGTTTTACTACGTCAAACGTATTTGTAGGCGAGTTGAAGTGATTTGTTGTAGTATCATTAATGATCTGCTTGTTATTTCCATGTAGTAAATCTAGTATTGTTTCTCCTCATGACTTTCTATTGCCGTTTAGATCTCTATGTGGGGCATTTAAATCGCCTATAATTAGGGGTTGTGAGCTTCTAAACATGCGTTGTTGTAGATAATTAGTGTCAATGTTTTTAGATATGAACAGTAGACAGCAAGGATGGGAATGGTTGTTCTGTTATTTAATAAAAAAAAAAATGGTTTCGTTTGTATCAGATTTAAACTTTTCTTCTATTGATATTATGTTGGCTATGTCATTTTTTAAATATAAAACCATTCCTCTATTGGTCTTTGTATATGGTAGGGTGTAATATTTGAATCCTGGAATGTTAACGTTTTTGTTTTCCTTGCTTAGTGTTTCTGATACTATTAAGATGTCAGCTTTGACTTGTTTATTTCAACTTTGTTGGTGAGTAAATTACCCTGATAATTGAGATGTAATATTTTTATTGTGTCCGTGAATTTTGTGTTTGTTGTTCTCGTTGTTGAATTCTAAGTGTTAAGGGGTGTGGCTTGAGGTTTGGAATAGGAAAGTGGCGTCTAGCTGTTGAACAAATGTTTTCTACAAGTTCTGCCTGTGTTGGAAAAGCCGGTAATTCGGACAGCTCTACAAGCATTGCAAGAAGGTTTATTGTGAAATCAGTGTGGCCTGGATGTTGTGTTGTCGGCTGGTAATGTTTGTGTAAGTGGCTGTGTTGATGTTTGTTGAAGCTGTAGGCTGAGCTAGTGTAGTTGGGTTGGGGTATTGTTTTAGTGTTGGGAGAAGTGGCTGGCGTTTTCTAGCAGCGATTGTGGGCTTGAATCGATTGTGGAGTCTTAGTCAGTTAACTCCTTGATTGATGTGTAGTCCAAGACCGCGTTGTCTGTAATTGTTTCTAACATTGTGGTCAATTCTTCTGGAGACAGAGGTTGGCCAGCAGATCTGGCAGTAACACGTGGTCTAGTTTTTGTTGACGTGCGAGAGGTCATCGTTTTAATTGTCCTGACAAGGACCGAGGATAAAACCTGCTAAGAAAATAATAATGTAGATTAGAAAATTGGAATAGCAGAGCTCGACTTTAACACGTCTTTTCACTTCGGATGTCAGGAACCGAATCGTCAAAATTGTAATATTGAAAAAATATATATATGCTGCTTTATCTGTAAAGAGTGAAAGTGCAGAGAAAGTTGGGATGAGGGTAACAGATTTGACAGTTTTAAAAGTATGTTTGTTTGAATTTTGCGCAAAGCTACACGAGTGCTATCTGCGATAGCCGTCCCTAATTTAGCAGTGAAAGACTAGGGGGAAGACAGCTAGTCATCACCACCCACTGCCAATTTTTGGGCTACTCTTTTACCAACTAATAGTGTGATTGACCGTCACATTATAACGCCCCCACGACTGAAAAGGCGAGCATATTTGGTGGGATGGGGTTTGAACCCGCGACCCTCACATTGCGAGTCAAGTGCCCTAACCACATGGCCATGGCGGGCCTCTTTGAAAGTAAAGTGTGTAGATATTAAAACAAAAAACTCAAACTGTGAATTGTTGTGTATTAAACATATCGGTACTTTAAAATAAAGTTTAAATCCACTCTAACGGAACAATACCAAACTTAAACGGAAACAAAGACATAAAACCAGAAATAAAGTAACACATCAAATAGAATTTAATTTGTGAAGCGCTAAATATATTGGAGAACTAGGAAGAAACCTAGACAATCCCTCAGTGAGTCAGCAGGCTTAAAACGTTAACATCTGGGTTTTGATTTCCCATGATGGACAGAGTGCAGATAACCCATGAAGTAGCTTTACACTAAAACAAACAAACAAAAACAGCACAGATACGTAAGCACTAAACCCTTATTTATTGAACAACCGTAACAAATTTTACTTAACTAAAACAGCCAAAGTTTGAACCATGAAAACAATACCACCATTCTGAAAAGATCTTCAAGTCTTTCCCCCCAGTGGCTCAGTAGTAAGTCTAAGGACTTATAACGTTAAAAACTGTGTTTCAGTACCTGTTGTGAACACAGCACAGGTAGTCTATTGTGTAATTTTGTGCTCGACAAAACTCTCAAGTCTATTGTTGATAAATAGCTAAATACACCCTTTATTTCTATAAAATGGGTCTGACCTAAACAGCAGACGTTAATGTCTAAAGACAAGAACCCTTCCAGGGTGAATTTTTTGTAACTTTTTTTGTTACACTTGATAATACTGGATTTATATCTTTCTTTTTTGTAATAAACTAAATATTATATGCCACTTCAAATTGTAGTTATCGAAATTTTATGGAGTTCAATTTTTTTTTTTATCCTAAGCCGTTGCACTGTTATATACAATTATACGTAATTGTCTTAATTAAAATCAAATTTGTTGACTTATTTTGAAATAGAAGAAATTAACGAAGAACCACATATATGTCTGATTTAGCTGATAAAAATTGAGTAAGAAGAACTGAAAGTATAAAATGAAATGTATAGACAACAAAATTGGGAAAATATTTGTCGATTTCTTAATTTAAAGTCTTCGTTGATTAATTAAAGAGGTTTGTTTTTTATGAAAACTTTGGTGATATAACAGCTTAATTCGGAAACAATTTAAGTTTAAAATTGAATCTATATTTTTATTTTCGTGATAAATTTTATGCACTGGCACAAGACTGTGATCCAACACTACGTCTTTACTTTAGGCTTATAATACCAACACTCACAAGGTTTCACGACCCCTTTCCACCCCGTCACTAAAATTGTATTCTATCTGTATAAATGCATTTAGACTTTTATAACTCCTCCTATTTTGAGAATTCAAGCATGACATGACACACCCCAGCTTTTATATAGGTTAGATATATAGGTACTATAACGGATAACAATGGAAATAATAAATCATGTGTTGATAACAAAGGCTGTATGTAAATGTCATTTAGTACGGAATTCCTCTGTACAAGCTCAACTTTAAACGTTTTTCAGCTTCATGTTACAGTTGGCACACACTAGACCGCAAGGAAATCGGCAGCTATTGTAATGTCTATTTATTGTTTGTTTTTGAATTTCGCGCAAAGCTACACAAGGGCTATCTGCGCTAGCCGTCCCTAATTTAGCAGTGTAAGACTAGAGGGAAGGCAGCTAATCATCACCACCCACCGCCAACTCTTGGGCTACTCTCTTACCAACGAATAGTGGGATTGACCGTCACATTATAACGCCCCCACGGCTGAAAGGGCGAGCATGTTTGATGTGACGGGGATTCGAACCCGCGACCCTCAGATTACGAGTCGAGTGCCCTAACCACCTGGCCATGCCGGGCCCTTTACATAAGTAATTATTTCTGTACACTTTTATTACGTGTAGCATATCTTGATTTTAAACTGGCAATCTATGCAAAGAGCACGAAACTTTGTGGCACAATTATATAGAATGTCAATTACGTGAAGATAAAGACTTAGAAGTATATATATATATATTAACTAATGGCAATGCACAATATATTATTTTTATTTATAGTTAAGGTACACAACATCCAAAGTGTGTGTTTGATATGGTATACATACCTTGTGAATTCAATATAACTCCAGTATTTACTAAAACAGTTCTTTAATGAAGCAAATGTTTTGCTTCGAACACTATTATTTATGGTGCTTTCATAAATCTAAATAAGCTGTGGAGAATATTATGCATCTTTACAGTCCCAGTGCCATTCACGTAACATCTTTGTACTATATTAATATTCCATATCAGAAAATGCATATTTCCTACTGTGCATAAAATATGAGTCTCAACAAGTGGTCATAATCTGAAAAGGTGACTCCCGTGATTATAATAGAATTATATTCCATAGGTAAATACCATGGTCAATATAGAGATATTTCTCTTAATGTTCATCCCGCCCCCAGTGGCACAACGGTATGTCTGTGGACTTACAACGCTAGAAACCGGATTTCGATACCGTGGTGGGCAGAGCACAGTTAGCCCATTGTGTAGCTTTGTCCTCAACTCCAAACTACAACAACTTAATGTGCAAGTACTGCCATCTCTGGACTTCCTTGTGAACCTTTACAACTGATGTGACTCCAAGCAGGAAAAAATGAAACTAGACCCATATACATGTATATTGGCCTTAAGAATTTGTGCTATGAAGTTAACTGTGACTAATGACCTGTAAAGTATAATTTGAAGGTACCGTATAGATGTTATTTTTCTTAATACTAGTATGATAACTTTTCCATTTTCACATTAAATTGTACCCTAGTGGGTAAGAAGTAAGTTTAATAACTTATAACGCCAAGAACCGGGGTTCGATTCTACGTGTTGGATTGAGTGCAGATAGGGTTGGACTATGTGGCTGACTCCTGGCATTGACTTTGCGTGCACCATAGCTGAGTCAATGGATGAAGATGTGTTGCTTTCCGACTATTGAATGTGGGAGAATTCATTACATCAGTCGTTCGGCTAGTCCTGAGATCACTAGGAGCTTGGAAGTCCCACTGACCTCTAAGTAATGATAAACCTTATGAAACACCATGGAGCCAATGAAAAGACACCTACTACATTCAAGGATCAGCTGGTGTGGCTAAGGCGAGGGAAAGGGAATCATCATGCCAGCTCTGAGTGATTATCGTATATTTCGTTTATTCTTTCTTTGTTTTGCTTATTTAAATGTATATTTTTACGTATCTATATTTTGTTCTAATGGTGTTTCTTTTCCTCTTTTGTTTATTATCCATTATACTTCACACGTGTAACTAATCGGTTTGTATATATATATATATATAGATAGATATTGTACAGTGTTGGCTTTAGTTTTATATCTTGTAAGTGCTAGATTTAGTGTTCATGTATTTCTAGGGCATTTCTTGTAATTTTGTTAATATATTTCCATTCATTATTATTGTAATGCATTGCATATTAATTTTGATTCGATTTTTTGAAATGAAGTATTTTTCTTATTTTTTTTCTTTTTGCATATTAGAATTATTTTATGATAATTTTTTCATAATAAAAAGTTTTTCGTTTACTTGCTTATGTTAATGTTAAAATTTCTATTATTATGTTTGACTGTAACTTAATATGATATTTTCTTTTAACAGGCCTATGTATATACATGTATATATATTTATATACTGGCTGAGTTACCCGGCGTTGCACGCTGCAAATTTAGATTTGAAATGTATAGATCAGTATTTTTTCAGCAAA
>NW_013666135.1:408895-414572 GCF_000517525.1 Limulus polyphemus
TATATATATATATATATAGATATATATTGTTTACAAGGGTTCATTAACTTAACTTTGTCTTTGCAGTTTTGCTTTTCTGATGTGTATTTCAATTCTGATTTTAATGTTCGATATTGGAGGGTGTTTCCTTTGTCATGTAAGATTATTGATTATTAAGTCAAAAGGGTTTCTATATCTCTTATGTGTTTATTTTGAATTGTGTTTTGTAATTTTGATTTGGTATTGTCTTGTTCGAAGTGAAGTCCTTTGATTAAGGTTATTACCAATATCTTTTTTAATTCCAGGGTGGCCAGATTTCCAAACCGAGAAACCGGGACAGCCCAGCTCTTACCTATAATTCAAAAATGATTATTATAAATGTGAAATAATTCAACTCATATTTAATTTATTTTAAATTCATTGAACTGTACCACAATATTTCTAATTATACTCACATTGGTATTGTTTTTGAAATAATTTAAATTTCTTTTTTGGTGATAGATACAAAAAGAAATGAACAAAAATAGTCAAATTATACATCTCAGAAATCTTTAATTATTCACTTTATCCAATTCATCTTAAAATAGGCTACTTCTTACCTAGATTTATTTAATAATTCATAACGTTTTCAAACATACTACTTTTAGGTTTTAGTATTACTTTGAAACTTTTTAGGCATATTTTTGTGAAGAATGAATGGAACGTAGAAGTTCTGTTTTGTTGTTATTTTTTTATCTATTAATAGTCATAAGATTCAGTACATGACTGTGTAAAGTGTGTTTGTTTTTGTTTTTGTTGTTTTCATTTATTAATAGTCATAAGATTCAGTACGTGACTGTGTAAAGTGTGTTTTTGTTGTTGTTTTCATTTATTAATAGACATAAGATTCAGTACGTGACTGTGTAAAGTGTGTTTTTTGTTGTTGTTTTCGTTTATTAATAGTCATAAGATTCAGTACGTGACTGTGTAAAGTGTGGTTTGATTAGGAGCACTGCCTTAAATGTCTCCATATTCAGACCTGCGCAGACCTGGGTTTCTCACCAAGCGAAGACGGAACTTTCGAGAATTTGGCTGTAGGAGAGTACGTGTTACAACAATGAGCACGTTAAGTAGGCCTGTTACATTCGTGATTCGATGTGACTGACACTTTGATGTCTTATCGTAAAACCGGAACGTTTTAGCGTCCAGACAAAAGCTCTCGGGACACTGGAACAAACTACTAAAAAACGGAACTGTCCCAGCAAAACCGGGAAGCCTGTTTGGGATCGGTATTTAGCTCTTCCTCCCTCCTTTACCGTATTTTGAACTGAAAAATGCTAGTGAAAAATTCACGAAAACTGGGCTAAAAAACGCATGATTTTAAACACTGTTTCTACTTCCCTTATCGGGGACATGTCCATGAATGTAACACAGTAGCATTTAATGCTTCATCACAACTTCGTTTCGTTTGGTTGTGTATAGACTTCTCAAACAGTTCACTGGTAATTTATCACTTTTCACAAAATTAATATATTAAGTGCGCATTTCTTATGAAAAAAACAACAACACTATAAATGCACATTCAATATGTTAATTTAGGTAATGCAGTAAGTTCTCGTAGTCCCTTGGTGGGACAGCAGTAAGTCATCGGACTTACAATGCTAAAATCAGCGGTTCGATTCCCATAGATGGACACAGCAGATAGCCTCATGTGGCTTTGCTGTAAAAAAAACACACAAACACTTCTGTTGATGGGTAACTATTAGGTTTTATACAACTATAGAATTCATAACTCTTCTAATTAAGTGTGGGATTATTAGCGTAAAGTGTTTCTTTGCTATTTCAAATATCAATGAGGTGTCATCTGTTTCTTTTGCCGGATTTTGGTACTCTTGGATGAATTCTATCAAAGTGTTTTTGGCTGTTTCTAACGTAGAGTTAGTTATTCGAAGAGACTGATTTATTTTTTATTTGGATGTTGTTCTGTAATTGCTTTCTCATTTTTCTGTGTTTGTTTAATTTGTTTGTTTATTTATATTTGATGAGTGTACAGCTTCTGCAAAGGTATATGTTTGAGGGATCTGAAGTTTGAAGTCGTTGATTTTGATATTGGTGTTGATAGTAGTAATTTCTTCGTTACCGTCTTATGCGTTTGGTGTATTTCATTTATTTGTGTGTTTGTGCGAGTTTGATATTGTGATGTATGTTATATATACTCAGTTTGATATCTTTATATTTAGGACAACCTTTGTAGTTTGCTGTGTGGTTTTAGGCAAACGGGACGTCTGGCCACCCTAGAGATATAATAGAGACATATCTAGAGATATAATCCACGTTATAAACTAACGATGCAAAAAAAATTTTCGTAGGTGTTCAACTACGTAAATATTCAAAATAATGTAAAACATTATAACCCATAATATCAACAAAATTTACTTTAAGGAAAATTGAGGTATTTCCCTACTTAATAAAACACACATAAAAAATTGTTATTTACTCCCAGATTCTACACAACTTACCAATACACGAGGCCAAGCACAGCCTGGTAGTTATGGCGCTCGACTCAAAGTCTGCGAGTCGCGGGTTCGAATCCCCGTCACACCGAACGTGCTCCCCTTTCAGCCGTGAGGGCGTTATAATGTGACGTTTAATTCCACTATTCGTTGATAAAAGAGTAGCCCAAGAGTTGGCGGTGGGTGGTGTTTACTAGAGCTACCTTCCCTCTAGTCTATCACTGCTAAAGTAGGGACGGCCAACGCAGATAGCCTTCGTGTAGCTTTGGGCGCAATCCAAGCCTATACACAAAACCTAATAATAATGTATTTGTAGCAGATAGTTAATACGAACTTTCGATCAAATTAAGCTATCTACTTAGACAGGAAATAAAAATTCGAGGTACTGTGTATAGCTGATTAAATATCTTGTTACTGCTTATAAATGTACTGTTTCATCAGTTGGGTTACCTCGCTGCTAACGATATCTTCGGTCGTAATTCCAATAATATCTCACAAAATTCGGCCAGCATAGGAGGTTTAGTTTAGTCCTAAGTACACACACACACACACACATATGCTAACAATGCAAAACAACCTTTACAATGAACGTATACTGATAAAGAATAACATTAAAAATACAAAGTACGATATATTAAGCAGTCTAGTCAATAAAAGTGACAATAAAGAAAGAATATACTGGAAATCCACGTTATATGCGATGGTTGCGTTCCAAAAAACAAAAAAAAAACGAATAAACAAATCGGACTCTAGGAATACCAATTTATATGTAGGGTAACAGACAGGGTAACATCTAGAGGTGAAGGCACAGACAAGGAGCTGTCATCTCCAGACAGAACCAATGGAGACGGAGTGTTTGAGTTGCTGGAAGCTGGTGCAGGAGAAGCAGCTGGAGCATGACTGGGGTTGGCTGGGTGAGACTTTAGGAATTGCAGAATTGTATACTGCTTTGTTGCCCATTGCCTTTGTGCATAAACTTCCTTGTGTTTAAACTCCAGATTCCATTTCAGGCTTGAGTGCTTCCTAAGCAGGAGCTTCAACATGTGAAAGAAAGTCAACTAGCCTCTTCATTGTCATATCCTTGACATCAAAAACCACCTCTTCTTCTTCCTTGTTTTCTTCACTAACACCAAACATTTCAATGAGATCATCAACACTCAGCTCCTCACCATAATGTCAGATCTCGACGGAGAGCAGCGGCTGTGGCACTGAGGCAATGTGTGACTGACTCGGAACATGTTCTCCCAAGCTCAACTGCATAAGGCCGAATTATCCTAGCATATAATGGAGTCCTCGCATAAGGGCGAAATCGCATGCGCTAAACACGCATATAACAAGGACTCTCAGTAGTTTACTGTACTTAGGGAACAGACAAACGCTAGCTGTTGGCTTCAACCAGTGTTGTACAATTAATATTCTTTGAAAAACGTAATATCAGTCTAACTGCCTGAATTTTTTGCAACTATCCATAACTGTGTCTTGTGACCAATGAAATTCCATTGAATAACACTTATATTGAAGAGAAGCGTGGCAGATGAGACAAGTTTCTATGACAGATGTTACTATTTAGATTGTGTTGAGTCAAGCAGTACAAACCAAAAACTGATGTTTATGAAAATACAAAAAAATTAAAAGAAAACCTGAATCATCTAATGAATAGCTAGAATATTCGTTCTGTAATTAAAATATAACAATTTTAAATGTATTACAAAGAAAAATAATTTAAGCATACTAAGAAGTGTGTTTAAATAACCTCTGTCTTTAATATGGAAAATTATATCGATGTTCAGTCACTGATTTCTCAACTCAGTGTGGGCTGTTTAACATCAAAGATAAATATTTTAAAATAGTTTCCAACATGTGTTACTCCTTAGCTAATAGCTGGAAGATACAGACAGTATAGAAGAAGACTAACTAATTAAGGTTTATGTACACATATATATATATAAAGTAACAAAATGAACAAATAATAAAAATTGGTCAAATAAATGTTCTAATTAAGCTAATCAAAGTATTGTTGCAAATAAAAAATACTACTCGATTTTCAATGCTGAGCTTTCAGAATAGTGTTCCATTTAAGTGTTCATATTATTTTAATCTTGGAGCAAAAGGTTCTCTTCAGTAATTGGTTAAAAAATAACAACCATATCTATACTTACAGATACATTTAGCTGCACATCTATGTTACAGTTTCTTCTGAGGAAGGCCTGGCATGTACCGATAGGCAGGGTGTTATTTCTTCTGAGAAAGGCCTTGTATGGCCTGATGGTTAGGGTGCTCGACTCCCAATCTGCAGGTCGCCATGAGAATGTTATAAGGTAATGGTCAATCTCACTATTAATTGGTAAAAGAGTAGCCCTAGAGTTATAGGTGGGTAATGTTGAGGTAGTCTTGGGAGGTAGTCCAGAATTTTGTGCAAAAATCTATGAAATTTAATGTTCTTATTAAAAGTGCCATTTCTTTATTTCAGAGCATTGTGTAAGAAGACCATGAAGCGTTTCTTCACGAAGAAGAAGGAAAGTGGAGCTGAAGGACAGAAGAGACAAAAGTTGGAGGCAGAGGAACCCAAGAAGTCGAGCAGGTTGTTCATGCACTTCTTTGAAAAGCCCAGAACAAGTAATTCAACACGTTCCACGGAGTCAACTGCACCAGCTACAAGTTTGTTAGAATTCGAAGGTGGATCAAGTACAAATGCATCACAAGCCAAGGAGAAAGTCAAGGCAGATAAATCCGAGTGTAACGATATTAAGAGTGAGGTTGCCAGAGAGAACATGGACATGGTAAGAGGGGAATATGATGTTGGTGGTGGTGGTGATGTTGAGTTTATTGACGAGATTGAACCTGACAACACTGAACCTAGTGAACCGGGTGGTGTCGAAAAGCCTCGAACTGTCATACCAGAAGTGATTGAACAGCATGACATTCGACTTCTGAAGTTCGACAAGGATACTGGAAAAGCAATTCTGCCTGACACGTTGAGAACAGAAATAATAAAGCTGGGTTCGAAGTATTTCCAGAATAGTGAGGGGCCTTTCCTACCAAAAAATAACCACCCAATGAACAACACTTGGTTCAAGATAAACTTGGGAAACGGTCATGGTGAGGAAGTGACTCGCTCATGGCTCTTCTATTCCCCTTCTAAAAAGTCTGCATTTTGAATCTGTTGTCTTCTCTATTCCCGATCAGACCATCAATCCTCATTGGAG
>NW_013666135.1:414919-420069 GCF_000517525.1 Limulus polyphemus
GGAAAACACATGAAAGGATTAGTGTTTATGAAAATGCTAAGAATAATCGGGAGTGCTTCACACAGTGGAAAGAAATTTAGCTGAAAACAGAGAAGTTATTGACACAGAACTTCAGTCACAGATTGAGAAGGAAAAGCAGAAGTGGCGTGATATCTTGACGAGAATCCTTCACTGCATAAAATTCCTTGTGTCTCAGAACCTGGCTTTGCGAGGACACAGTGAGTCACTTGAGCTAGACGATGACTCCAATGTGGGAAATTTCCTTGACTTACTGAAACTACTAGCCATCTTTGACCTTGTCATGAAAGAACACCTCACTCATGTGGAAAGTCATCCTGGATCCACGTCTTATCTTTCACCAGGTGTCCAGAACGAATTCATCCACATGATGGCATCTACTGTTCGCCAGAGTTTACTGAAAAGCATTCGTAAAGCCAAGTACTATGGTCTCATGTTCGGCTCGACTCCTGATCAGGCACACTGTGAGCAGATGTCAGAAGTAGTGAGGTATATGGAAGCTGATTTGAGAGAAAAACAGTCCGTGTTAGAGAGTCCTTCCATGGTTTTATCCAGATAAGACAGAAGGATGCTGAGAGCTTGGTTGAAGACATATTGAAACAGCTAGAGAAGGATGAAATGGAGCTACAAGATTGTCGGTCACAGTGCTATGACAATGCTGCTGTGATGGCTGGAGACAGAAGTGGTGTTCATCAAAGAATAAGTGAGAAAAACAACCTGGCATTGTTTGTGAATTGCGACAATCACTCACTCAACTTGATGGGTGTACATGCAGCCAAGCAGGATACAATGATGGTCACGGTTTTTGGAATCATCGAAGCTCTCTACGTGTTCTTCTCTCGTTCAACACAGCACTGGGATAAACTCAAAAATGCCATGCCTGTGGTTGTTAAGTCACAATCTGAAACCAGATGGAGTGCAAGGAGAGAAGCAGTGAAACCCATCAACAAGTACCTTGAGGAGATACTTCAAGTTCTCCAGGACATGATAGACAATGAAAACAAGACCAGTGAAACAAGAAGTGACGCAAGGCAGCTGTATAACCGCATGTTGCGTTACGTTACAAAGTACTCATTCGCATTGACAATATTCAAAAGAGGCTGCAGGATCCTAGCATGAACTTCAACGATGCTGCCCTGGACTTGAAAGCCTTCCGAGATCATTTTGATGATGAAAGAGAAGTGTTGGTCAGTGAGTCACTCGAAGAAGGACACGGTCTCTGTCAAGAATGGAATATTGAAATTGAAAGACATCAGAGACGAAAGAAACGGATGACTGATGAGAACTCGAGAGACACTGAGTTAACAGCCAAGGAGGAAATGGAAAGAGTCATCAAGGGAACACTCGACCGTCTTCACAGAGAAATGGACGAAAGGTTCGCTCGTTTGCACGACACTGACGCCAAGTTTGGGCTCCTTCTCGATGTCGAGGGACTGTGTTAAGGCGACGACAGTAACAACCTAAAGAAGAAGTGCGAAAATTTGAGCGAGTTTTACAGCTCTGATGTTGATGGACAGCAGCTATATGAAGAAATTTTGGATTGCAGAATGTTGCTATCAAGTCGGGCCAACATGAAAATATCAAAACCTGAAGTGAAGCGTCTTCCACAATCTTCGCATTGCTATTAAGATAATGCTAACCATCGCAGTTTCCATCGCCAGCTGTGAGAGATCATTCAGCAAGTTAAAACTAATACTTTCGTATTTGAGAGCCTCCATGGGTCAAGACAGACTTTGTGATCTTGCTCTGCTGAGTGTAGAAAGAGAAGAAACTGAAAAAAACCGACTTTGAGCACATCATAGACCAATTTTCATCAGTGCCATAATTTGTTAATTAAAAGATTAACGAGCTTGACTTGTATTTTTGAGCTGATATTATGGTAAAGTTATCTAAAAGATGGGTGTCAGGTGTTTGGACAGGGGCACAATTTCAGTGCTTGCCATAGGCGCTAATTTCCGTAGATACGCCCCTGCTTACATAATTATGCAAACATCCCCATCTTGTCAGGCATACCTTAAAATAGATCAGTAGACTATGTCCAGAAAAACTATAACAAAAATACATCACTAAAAATTCTGAATAACTTTATCATACATGATGAACATAGGCATATATATATTAGGTCGTCAAGAAATTAATGTCGCATTTTGGAACACTTTCCTTAACCACCACCCAAAAAAAGTACATCAGCTATAATAGGTTAATAGGTCACGTTAGTGTAGCCTATATGATGTTTAAAATTTAGTATACTCTAATCCCTATAGTGATGGCACACCAAGAGACACACATGTAAGGGAAACAACGCTTCTCTAGTCACAAATAACATCAAAGAAGTTTATGGAAATGTTTTGAATGTTTGAAAATGTCAACGATGGTTTAGCAAATTTCGTTCAAGTGACTTTAGCCTTAAAAACTGTGATGGCAGGGGCCGACATGTTGGAATTGATATTGATGCTCTAAAAATGCTTGTTGAGTCTAACTCAGGGCAACACATTCGTGAAATGTTCCTGATATTGCATGTCTCTCATGAAACAATACGTAAACATCTAAGGAATATGGGAAACTCCTTAAAGAAGGTGCTTGGGTGCCTCACGAACTCTCTGATGATCATCATTTCCAACGTGTGGACGTTGCTTCGTCTCTTCTGGCATGTAATGCATGTGAACCATTTTTGGACAGAATTGTCAGCAGTGATGAAAAATGGATTCTCTATGCGAATATTAAATGCCAAAAGCAATAGCTCAATCCTAGACAAAAACCACTTCCGACTCCCAAACCTGGACTCCATCCGCAGAAAGTGATGCTTTGCATTTGGTTGGACATCAAAAGAGTAATTCATTTTGAACTCCTCAACCACAGTGAATTGTCAATGCAGAGATCTACAGTTACCAACTGGAATGTTTAAATCTAGCCCTTCATCAAAAACACCCTTCACTCATCAATCGGAAAGGTGTTCTTTTTTTTCCATGACAATGCACGTCCACATGTGGCACGTTTGACACAACACGAGATTATGGTGTTAGATTGGGAAGTTCTCCCCCATCCACCATATTATCCAGATATAGCACCATCAGATTACCATCTTTTTCGTTTGCTGCAACACCATCTTAATATAGAAAGTGGCCAGACGACTATGTAATAAAGATATAAATACTAAATATCGTGAGACGAGCGGGAAGCAGCAGACAGCCAGTAATAGACAGATAAAAGCAAAGAGAATATAGTTGGTGTGAAGTTAAGTAACATAAAAGTGATAGGCCTAACGACTGACATAGGCTTAACGTTTAATATATATATTAGAGTGAAACTAACAGTGAAAAAGGAAATAAGAAAAAATAAGTTTATTCCGTCAAAGCGAAATTCTAAAGTAACTGAATCAGTCTGAGTGCACTTTGACAAAAGGAACATAGGATCTTCAGAAGAAAGAAGACCACAATCGTAAGCGAATCACACCAGACTAATATTGCGATAGTATTAGAGAAAATAGTTCTGCTTGTCAACTGAGATTCTAAAGTAACTGAACAGGCCTAAGTGGACTTTTGACAAGAAGAGGAGAACTATACATATACTGATATAACGTTTAAGATATGCTTATATTCTCTATAGTGTGAATACTTTATTGTACATACATTTAACTTGTTTCGAATTTACATATAATTTGAAAACAAGTAAAGTGTGTGCTGTTTATTGAATCTATCGCTAACAAGTCACAGATATCTACTGTAGAAGATACCTAAGCCCAACAACAGCATAGTATATATTTATACTATTAAGTAATATAACTAAAAGCCATTTATTTCGACAATTGGCAAAAAAAAACAAAAAACAGAACCCATGTTCACATATAATATTATTTTTTAAAATCTGACTCAGAACATTAACAACCTGTTTGTAAGATGGAAAAGTATCATCGATAAGAATGGAGACTATTTCATTTAATAAATGTTTTGTTTCGATATATAAGTTGTTCGGGTTTTTTCATCTAAAAAAAGCGACATTAATTTCTTGACGACCTAATACATCCCACCACTAAATCTAGATAATTCGTTATGCAACCTATGTGCACCTACTACTGGGAAAACCGTAGCTAGATATAGTGTTAATTTTATTTTAAAAGGGTTTTTACATGTAAAAACAAGATTAGTGCTGTATATTTTTCTGTTGACACATATGAAACTATTTGTGTGAACAAGACTATATGTTGACAAGGGATGAAAAGGCGAAGTACTGTGTTTAGAAGTTTCGTGGCCTTCACGCAAGAATACCTTGCACACTTTACTTACTACCGCGATTGACTCAATTGTCCGTCTACATCTTCAATCTCTCTGTCCGCTATTCAATTCCGATTCATTGTCTGGCTCACTTATATACAAGAATAGAGGGCGCCTAGCAAATACTGGATTATTTGTGATTTTCCCCGATCTTTCTAGAACTCATTAGGTGTTACCAGCGTCACGTGACTTCCACTGTCGTAACACTGCCCCTTCCTTAGTATTGTTCGTCCGGAACAATAGCCACTTAAGTTAAACCAATAGATAATTAACAATAATTTAATTAAATATACAGGATTTGCAATCACAATATTAAAATTCAACAAAGTCTCTTAATTTTACGAGACGTATCTTCTTCCGTACTGGCTTCTGCTTCCCGTGAGATTCCTCTGCTCCATCAGGAATTGTCCTATTATCGGTAATAGTCACATCAGTGGTAGTAACTTCATTAACGGCTTCACTGTTTCCCTCTGAAAACTGGGTATAGTTTCTTCTCCAACAGCGGCTTTTTCAGGTGACACGTTTTCAGCAGAGACATTTGTTCCGTTGTTCACTTCGTTCCAACTAAAATATCCTGGATGTGATAACGTCAAAGCCTGTTGGCATGCACCACCTTTAGCTTACCTCGCCGACCACATTTTATTCAAAAGATCAAGTCTGAGAGACGATCCACTATGTCATATGGGCCTTCCCATGGAGAAGACAACTTTGGAGACTTCCCTTTGGTCTTCCTGAGATTATACAACCACACCTTGTCTCCTGGTGTGAAGCTGAGTTCAGTAGATCTCTTATCATAACATAGCTTTATGGAATCAGCAGACGTTTTCAAGTTTGAACGCACTTGATACTGAATATCATCTA